>NW_028322266.1:153333-306666 GCF_059928025.1 Delphinapterus leucas | reverse complement strand
AGTTCTGTTAGATGTGCAGCGTAGGTAGTAGCAGAGTTGTTGGATCATAGCCTACTGCCAAATACTAAGCTGTACGCTTAACCTGTGAGAAAGTGCCAAACTGTTTTCTACAGTGTCGTCTTGTTTTTAAACAATTATCACAAATTTTAAGCATATACAAAAGTATAAAACTACTGTGAGTGTTCCTTGTATACCCAGGAACTCATCCAGCTTTCTTATTTACCAACTGATGGCTGTCATGTTTTATCTATACCCCCACCTGTTTCACCCCATTCCGTATTATCTTGAAGCAGCTCCGAGACAACATGTAAATTACACCTGTACGTTTTTGGTACGTGCATTTAAAATATAGGACTTTTATTCCTTAATATCATTTTTTAATATTAAATACCCAGGGAGTGCTCAAATTTGCAGTTGTCTCCTAAACGTCATAAAAAATTGTCTATAAGAATTTTGAATTAGATCCAAATAAGGTCCACACTTTGCCGTGGATTGTTAGGTCTCTGAAGTCTTGTTTAATCTATAGGTTCTCCCTCCATGTCTCTCTCACTTTTTTTTTCCTCCTTGAATTTTGTTTTTAAAGAAACCAGGTAATTTGTCCCATCTAGATGCCGATGATTACATTCCATGTGTTGGTAACATATTCTTCAGTCCTTTTATTTCCTGTAAATCGGTAGTCGATCTGAATGAAGCTTGCATGTTTTGTTTTGGCAAGACAGTTTCATGGGTGATGATGTGTTCTTCCATGGAGACGTATATAGTTGTGTCTTTCTGTGGTATTAGCAGTCACTGATGATTCATACCTACATCCATTAATTCAGTTGAGGCTTCAAAGAATGGTGAATTCTGTTGTTCTTTTTTTCACTTATTAGCTGGGTATATTTGTACGAGGAGAAGATTCCCCTCATCAGCTGTTTGGTTGCTCAGTTGTAGAGGCATGATTCTCTTCTTTTATTTAACAGTTTTCAAAATAATGAGTTGATTCACAAATATCCTCCAGTGTTGACCAGTTTTGTAAAATTTTATTTATTCCTCTCACCGTGGACTCCGTTACAGTTATTATTCTAACTGAGGCCCTATCTTTGGCCAGTTGGAGCTTCTCGGTGACTCCTGAGTCCTTTGGACATGACATCAGTTGTTTCTAGACTTTTTCAGTGGTCAGAGCTAGGAAATATGTACGTTTGTTTTTAATATTTTTAAAATATGTCATAGGTTCCTACTGCTACTTTCCATTTAAATTCAGAACTAGAGAATTTTCACTTATCCTTTTCTGTCTTCTATTGATAGTCTACTTTCTCCCACCTCAAGAATACCAGTTCTCAACAATGCCTGAAATTGCCTCTGTTTCCTAATTCGAATCCAAGTTCTTCTGACTCTATTCTACTACTCTCCTTAAATCACAGCCGCTTTATGGCCCTTGAAATGTAAGATAGAACATAAATGTAGGCAGAACTGTTTATATCATTTTGAGTTACATGTGCATTCATTCACATAGATTTGCTTTTCCTTTTGCATGCCTGGTAACTGTCCGTTCTGCAGTTTGAATGAAAATCAAGTGATAATTACTGGTTAAAGCAGCTTTGGAAAAAATGGCTCTCATCAGAATGACTGACATACAAAGTTTAATGTACTCTCCTGGTTTATATTCTGCCTTCTCTAATTAATTTTTTATTCTTTCCCTACAAAGGAAATAATACATATTTTCATGGTTTTGCCTTATAGGACTTACCAGAAACTCTTCCTTATTTAAAAATGTGTACAATTGGGCATCAGGTGTCAGATGACGACACTAGTTTTAAATTCCAGTGTGCTGTTAATGGGTTTCTGAAAGAACATAAAGATAACGGTGAGTTGCTTTTGTGTTTGTTTTTGTTTTTCCTTTACCTGAACTTTGGTATGCATTTTGAGTGGGGTTGGGGATTTTTAACATTTTTAATAGTTCTGACATTCGTGTCAAGTTGTGTTTGGTAACATTAAGGTGGAAATGTCAGATGGTGCTACTAGAGTACGGTGTTTTTCCTGTTTATGGTCACAAACAATTTAGTTTAGTTTGGAAAGTGATCTTTGTGAGAAATATGAACTGAGCTAGCTTACTTATCTCTTTTTTAAAAATTTGAATGGAAAATACATAAAAACATAAAAATGTTCTTTTGTCCTGTTTATTGGTTGAGAGGTGGAAGAAAAGGTTTAGACTCTCAGGTTCTTAGCGTACATAAAAGAGAAAACAAAAAGCAAAGGTTCAGAGTGAGACAGATCCCTAGAAGCAAAACAAAACAGAGTGGACCAGGTAGAGTGGCTTCCTCATCATATATGTGTTTAAGATATTTTTGCTGCTTTTACCCTTCGGGTGCAAGTGAGGAAGAACACTACCACCTCTTACTCTTATCTTCAGACAGGAAGAACTTAAAAGGCTGGTGTTTTCTTGTTTCCGCTTTAAGATCTACTCTGTTGATAGTAGGTGTTAATAGCGTGTGAATTTTAAGGATCCACTTGCCTTTTTCTAGCATCTAACTATCAGAAGGAACATGGTGTTCGCCATGTTTTAAGACTGAGGAATCTTTTGTCTTTGGAACACCACTGACGCCCATGTGAAAGTGTTCATTTTGTCCTCTTTCTAAATTTAGCCTGAGGAGTGTGCACTTTATTAAATCAATGTAACAGACAGTAAATATTCCGTGTATATATAAAATGATGCACGTATATACATAAAACAGGGAGTAGGGGAGAGGGAATAGAGATGGAGGTGGGAAGATAGGGGATAGGAGGCGAGAGAGAGAGGGAGCGACTGGAATTTCAAGATAAATGTTCATTCTATAACCTGGTTGCTTAATGCAGGTACTAGCTCTTAAATATCTTCAGCCCTATTCACAGATCTTCCGTGTACTTTAGCTTTAAAACTTGAGAGGCTTGGCCTGTCCTGTGATAACCAGGGTGTCTAGAAAGGAGGCAAATTATCTGATGTGTTTAAACTGTAGTCACAGAAATGTTACCTCTTAAGACGTTAGGGCGCAGCTGCCGGCCTACTCACTTCCTCCAGGCTCCTTTGTGTGTGTTCTGTCTGTTCCGCGTGGGCTAGAAGATCCTTACAAGTGCATGAGAACACGTTTGTAAACCTTGATTGTTCACATGTTATACCAAGTGTAGTCCATTGCATATGCTGACTCCTCTGTGGGTCTTCTGCATGCAGTGGGCTAACTTCACCATGCTGTCTGCCATTGCAGTCTCAGGACCTTAGTTATGATCCATTGGTGACTTCCTCTGCTGTAAGGCCCTCCCACAGATGCCAGGCTCACTGATAATGAGGAGGAGACTATACTACGCACTCCCTAGAATGGGTAGAGACTCAGAAAATGAATTGTTTCAGTAAACACCGAGAGCCTTATAGGTTTGTTGTTAGGGCACGGGGATACAGAGGTGAGTAGAAGTCTTTGTTCAGTAGCAACTTCCAGTTGTCTAGGAAGAGAAACATGTAGTGAGTCTAAGTGGGTTAATTATGATAAAAGAATCAAGTGCAGCAGGAATATAGAGGAGAAATTGAGGAAGGCCTGACTGAGGAGACAGCGTTTGAGCTGGGCTTGGGGGAAGAGGATTTTGCCGGAATGAGGAAAGGACAGCCCAGGTATTGGGGACAGGTACAAAAGGCCCAGGGCTTGAACTTGTGCTCTGGAGGGGCAGCCTCTGGTGTGACTAGAGGGTAGTGTGAAAGGGCAAAGAAGTCATACATTCATTTTCAGCAAATATTTGTATAACACCTTCTGAGTTGAAGGCACTGTTCTAGGAAGTAGGAAGAGAACAAAGCTCTTGCCCTTACGTACTTTCCATTCTAGTGGGGGAGAGAGATGAATAAATAAGTCAATATGTGGAGTGTCAAGCGGTGGTAAATGCTTTGGAGAATAACAAAAGAAGATGAAGAGGTGAGGGAATGTGGTAGGTGATCAGGGAAGTCCCCTCTATTAAGATGTCGATTGAGCAGAGCCTTGCAGTGAGAAACAAGCCATTGGATATCTGGGAGAGTGGAGATGGGGTGGGAGGGTGTGTTCTGGGAGAGTGGAGATGGGGTGGGAGGGTGTGTTCTGAAGCAGAAGGAATAGTAGGTGCAAAGTCCCTGAGGCACGCCTGTGCTTGGCATGTTTGAGGAATAGTAAGGAAGCCAGTGTGGCTGGACAGGGGAAAGTGAGTGAGGGCAGGGCAGTAGAGAATGAGATCAGGGGAGGCTGGCAGGGCAAAGGAGGGAGGTGGATGATGTAGGTCCTTGTAAGTCATAGTTTGAACTTATAATTCAGTTGGAGAGACAGACTGATATTTGTTTATAAAGAGTTCTCAATGCTGTGCTAACAACCTGGGCTGTATTCTGTGCTAAGTGAAGATGTTCAAGCGACAGAGCAATCCAGCCAAGTTTATATTTTAGAAAGATAACAGCGTCACTATCCAAGACACATTGTAGACTATGTATGTAGTACGTGTATAGTGTGCTGCTCTTCTATAAACTACAGGATACCTGTTACGTACAAATACTTACATACAAGATACAAGTGTGAATGTAAGCACTTGGGAAATATCTGAAAGAACCACACAAGAAACTGGGAGAGTCGGACAACTTTCCATGTCCCGTATGATTGGAATGCTGAAGGGTACACACACGAACTAATGGACGTGTGCTACCAGCCTCCGGCTAAGGAGGGAAATTGCAGGCATCAGAATCCTCTTTACCGATCAAGCGCGTTAATCCGCCTGCGTGATGACAGTCATCTCGACACGCCACGCGGTGGCGCATGCGCGGTAGAAGGAGGTCCGCGAGCTGCGTGGGCTTGTGCCTAGGCGCCTGTGGTTCGTGGCCTTGTGCTGGCACCGGGGATGCCGGGTTGGCGACTTTGGCACTCCTGGCGGGGGTGACATGAGCCAGTTCGTCGGCCACGAGGAAGGGCGGAAAGCACATCCCGGAAAGGTAATGCGCCTTGGCCCCTGGGCGTTGCCGGTGGAGCTCGGAGCCCCTGGGCCTGGGCTTCCGTCTCTTGTGCTGTCGCCTGTCACAGTGGCCCCCGGCGCTGTGCTAGGGGGTGCTGGTCGTCTCGCGGCTCAGTTCATAGTAGCTGAAAGGGACAGTGTGTGATGTTCTGATTTCTCCCCATCGTTTTAAAAGGGAGGCTCTGGCCATTGCTCCTTGGGTAAAATGCAGCGGGACTGCTTTTTAAGATGGGACTGTCAGTGTTGGGGACCCTCCTTAATTACCAGGATGGAATCCCCTTCAGTTCCTCAAGCTGTGTTGTTTAGGCACAGAAAATGTGAGTAATAGGCACTGGAACTAAGTTTGAGTGAAAAAACGCACCGGTACCGCCGAGTTTTCCATCGAGACAGTTGATCCGTGTTGTCTCTTGGAATTATAAAGGGCGTACTGTTGCTTCCTAACCAGTGTCCTTTGAGAGCTCTACCTCTGTACGTTCAAATGATGAATTTTGAGGCTTTGCTCATACGTGGAGTAAACCCTTAAATTCCCTAAGACCTTCCTTTCCTCCGTCTCATACCCCATTAAGCCCGCTTCAGTTTATCTCCTGAATTTCTTCTGAATCTGTCAACTCTTCCTCAACATCCTAATACTGAACTTGCCTGTCTGTTGCAGTGAGGTCCTAACTAGTGTCCATATATCTTGTTTCCTTCCAATCCATTCTTCACACAAGAAACCTTAGAAGCAAGTTGGGACATTGCTCATAAACATGGCTCAAAAACATTGTTTTGAGAATAGAAAACAAACTGTTGGCCTTTAACACTCTGCGTGGTCTAGAATCCTGTCTGCTTCTCTGCTACGTGGACTCCAGCTTGGTGCCTCTCCAACTTTAATATGGGTATGCCTCTCCTGTGGATCTTGTTAAATGCAGGCTGTAATTCAGTAGTTCTGGGTGGGGCCTGGATTCTGTGTTTCTAACGAGCTCCTAGGTGACGGTGACCCTGAGAGCAAGGGTCCAGCTCCTGCCTTTCTCCCTTCTTTCTGGAAGAGCAGGACGTCTGCCCCCCCGGGAGGAGAAAACATCTGCAACGTGACTACTAGCAACCAGCTTCCCTCACAGGCAAGGGACCTTTACCACTGCTCCCTACCATTTTGTCTGAGGCGCAGCAAGCCAAAACACTGACATGCTGAGGTTTGCAGCAAAGAGGAGGTTTATTCACAAGGCAGCCAAGCGAGGAAGTGACGTGACAATAGCTCTCAAATCCGCCTCCCCAAAGGCAAGGGGCTTGGGGTATCTATGGGATAAAGAATAAAGAAGCAGGGCAGTATGAGGCACGGGGAGCATGAGGAAAGGTGATTGGGAAAAGGTGTGCCCATCATTGTCCTGAGCTGGCGTAACTAGGCTGCGGGGCTCAGCACATTCTCAGGCTGTAGTTTTCGGCCCTCTGATGGCAGGAGGTCAAAAGGCACTGGGCCAGGTGGAAGATCGGTGGTCCTCTCCAGTCTTAACCAGCTCAGCCTAACTAGACACAGCTGATTCCAAGTTCCTGGACAATACCCGGGGCAAACATCTTATTGCTTATGCTACGTGCTATTTGGAGGACGTGCAAGTGTTCAAGCTACCTTGAGGAGTGAAGACAGGATTTGACTAATCCTTACACATGGTTTCACCTCCAGATGAGCAGAAGAGGCCTGTAGGCTGAATCTGGCTCCTGGCACCTGGAATTGGAGGCAGATGGTTTAAAAACAGGCTCTCCCGCCCTCTGTGTTATCTTAGGTAGATAGACTATTGAACCTTCCTGTGCCTGTTTCTCCACCAGCAGCATGGGGACACTCAGAGTCCCTCTCTTGGGGGCTGTTATGGGGGTTCAGTGAGCTATAGATGCATGCACAGGCACACGGGAGACACCCAGTGTGTGTTAGCTTCATGCTTACTTTTTATTAGGAGACCAGTATTGTTAGAAGATTTCTGGTTTGGACAACAGATTAGATAGGTGGTCATTACTATAGTTTATGCAACAGCAATTCACATTACCATTTGCAAAAAAGCAGTTGGTTGTCCAACGGGGATTATAAACATCCATTTACCATGAGCTACTGAACAGATACTTTACAGAGTAACTACTTCAAGTACTATTTAAGATCAATTCTCTATGTTGTCTTAAGCAGTTGTTAACCCCCAATTTTGTGAATAGTACCAAGTAAGTCACTTGAACATCAGCTAGAGCAGTCTGTTATCACTTAGCAAGCCTAAAGCTATAGTTCAACAATTTTATTTACTGTTCTATGACAAAAATGACTCTCAACAGCTATGCCCTGGGTAAGTAATCAGCTAAAGCTAGTTTGACTGACCAAATCTGATTTACTGAGTGAATAAGCCAGTTGATTTAGAAAGGTCTAATGCATATTTCTCATCCATTCAGCATTCAACTGTTTCCCATGCCTAAAATGTCTTTTTTCCCATTCGTACATATCCAGATTCCTACTTCTGTGCCGTAGGGCTTGGCTGAACTACAACTGCCTTTAGTGACACTTTTCTCACCTGCACAATTGGAGATAATTTTAGTCTCCTCAAGACTCCCACGGGGTTACCTCTGTTGTGACACTTGACGATTTGGTGGCATATTTTACTTTATTTTATTTTAAATAGCCTTCCATTACTCCGTGCACATCAAACGGTAAATGCTTTCTCCTAGTAAACGTGTATAACGATTTTCTGAACTCTTCTGCTCTGGGCAAGATTCATAAATACACCAGGCAAACATAGTGAAAGAGGAGACAGTACTTGTGTTATATTCAGTTGGGTCTTGATACCTAAGTGTGACTCTTAACCAAGGATTATGCAGTAATTAAGGACACAGGTTAAAGTTGTTTAGAGTGTGTCCTAAAGTCTCCCTGGCAGAATTTAAATCTCTCCTCTGGAAATTGTAGACCTGAGACAAATTACTTCCCTAAACTTCATTTCCTACATCTGAGAAAGCTAATAGTATCTACCTTGTAGTAGACTGAATAGTACCATTGCCCCCAAATGTCCACCTTCTAATCCCCAGAACCTATGAATGTCACCTTAAATGGCAGAAGGGACTTTGCCAATGGGATGAAAGTAAGGGTTTTGAGATGGGGAGATTCTTCTGGACTACCTGGATGGACCCAGATGTAACCACTGGTGTTCTCGTAAGAGAGAGGCAGAGGGAGTGTTTACTCCAAAGAGAATGTGATGATGAAGTTGGGGTTGGATTGATGTGGCCAGAAGTCAAGGAATGCTGTCAAGGAAACAGATTCTCCCTTAGAGCCTCTAGAAGGTGGATGGACGGCCTTGTCAACTCCTGGTTCCAGCCCAGGGAAACTGGTTTTGGACCTCTGTCTTCCAGAACCATAAGAGAATGAGTGTGTTTTGTTTTACGCAAGCTCATTGGTAGTCATTTGTTACAGCAGCCATAGGGAACTAATGCGTACCTCATAGGAACTATTTCTCCAATTAAAATGTGTGACTGGAAACACACTTGGTGGCATGTCTGACACACGGTAGGTATGCTACTGTGGGTAGTTCTTGGAAAGTAAAGCCTTGGTTTTTGAGGAATCATCAAAACCAGTACAACGGTTGCCATGTTTCTCCTTGTTCATCCTGGTGACAAACCTGTAGAGAGAGCTCCATCCTTTCCCACAGGACGCCCACCCCTAGTACTTACAGGGAAGAGGTTATGTCTCACTTCAGGCACCTTCCTCTTTCCCTTTCTACTTTTTGTTTCATTAATCTTCATCCAGCTGGCCTTTCTAAGTTAAAAAAACAAAACAAAACAAAACCATTTCTCAATGGATTCAGATACTACCCCAAGTTAATATTCCAACCATGTTCTTGTTCTTCTGGATCTCACCACCAGAAATTTCTGAGCTGAAATCCTCTCTAGTTTCTAGGATCAGTCACTTTCTAATTTCTCCCTTCTCAAGTTCAGAGTCTTGTCAGTTTAGTCCCTTCCCAAACCACAACATCTATTAAGGTGACACAGCAAAGTGATGAAAGTCTAGACGGTCTGGTTTTCATCCTGGGTTTCTGCCCGCTACTTACTGTGTGGCATTAGGCAAGCTATTCAACCCCCCTGGGCCTCAGTTTCCCCCCAAAAAGGTGAATATTATGAACATTACCTACCTATAGGGTTGCCATTATGAGGATTAAGTGAGTTAATATTTGCTAAGCACTTAGAATATTACTTGTTATAGTCTAAGCACTACAGTTGTGCTTGTTAATAATAATAAATGCAATTCCAAGCGTATAACTTACTCAACTTTCTGTCATAACTTTGAAGTGTTGGTCTCTCTGTTGGCCAGCGTTGCAGGGAAATGAGTCGAGGCATGGGCTGAGGCATTGCTACCAGTGCGTGGTGTGTTCCCAGAACTAGGAACAGCCGTGTGAAATAGGTAGTGGTTCTACTTGGAGACGGGGCAGACTGGAAAATGACAGCCCTGGAGGTGTGTCCATAGGTTTGGTGTCAGAGCTGCTGCCTGCTGAAGCACTGATGCCGGCCTAAGCCGTAAATGGGGGGGGCGCTGGGGAAAACAGGGGCAGAATGGAAAGGGAAAATAGGGGAAGAACGGAAAAAGATAGCCTAGGGAGGAGGTGTGGTGTCCATAGCTTCGGGGTCAGAGGTGCTGCCTGCTGCAGCACCGATGACACCCGAAGCCGTAGATGGGGGGCTGGGGAAAAGAGGGGCAGAATGGAAAGGGAAAACAGGGGAAGAACGGAAAACGAAAGCCCGGGAAGGTGGTGTGGTGTCCATAGCTTCGGGGTCAGAGGTGCTGCCTGCAGCAGCACCAATGACACCCGAAGCCGTAGATGGGGGGCTGGGGAAAAGAGGGGCAGAATGGAAAGGGACAACAGGGGCAGAACGGAAAACGAAAGCCCGGGAAGGTGGTGTGGTGTCCATAGCTTCGGGGTCAGAGGTGCTGCCTGCAGCAGCACCAATGACACCCGAAGCCGTAGATGGGGTGCTGGGGAAAAGAGGGGCAGAATGGAAAGGGACAACAGGGGCAGAACGGAAAACGAAAGCCCGGGAAGGTGGTGTGGTGTCCATAGCTTCGGGGTCAGAGGTGCTGCCGGGAGCAGCACCAATGACACCCGAAGCCGTAAATGGGGTGCTGGGGAAAAGAGGGGCAGAATGGAAAGGGAAAACAGGGGCAGAACGGAAAACGAAAGCCCGGGAAGGTGGTGTGGTGTCCATAGCTTCGGGGTCAGAGGTGCTGCCGGGAGCAGCACCAATGACACCCGAAGCCGTAAATGGGGTGCTGGGGAAAAGAGGGGCAGAATGGAAAGGGACAACAGGGGCAGAACGGAAAACGAAAGCCCGGGAAGGTGGTGTGGTGTCCATAGCTTCGGGGTCAGAGGTGCTGCCTGCTGCAGCACCGATGACACCCGAAGCCGTAGATGGGGTGCTGGGGAAAAGAGGGGCAGAATGGAAAGGGAAAACAGGGGCAGAACGGAAAACGATAGCCTGGGAAGGAGGTGTGGTGTCCATCGCTTTGGGGTGAGATGGGCTGCCTGGCTGATCTGAGAAAAACGAGTGAAAGTGGGAGAGCTTCTCCCTAGCTGCTAACTCTTCTCAAGGTCTAGCACGCACTGAACACTGGCCTGCCGGCTCAGCCTGGGTGTTGCCATTGCATTGTACGTGTCACAGAGCAAGGGCGGGCGGGTCAGGGGGTGGGCTGGGGGCCCCACACAAGCCCAGCCCCTGGAGAAACCCGGCCCGAGGGCAAAGAGCCCGAGCCCTTCTGGACTTTCTAGCGGCTGGGACTTGTCGCTGTGGGTGGCAGGTGTTTGGCACCGGATGGGCCACCATGCGGAGACTGTTGGGGACTGTGGAAGCCTTGTCCTCCAGAGCTCACGCTGCCTGGGCACCGGCTCTGCAGACCCCTCAGCCCTGGGTATGTATCGGCCAGCCCTTCCCCGCAACGGGGCCCAGAGGCCAGAGCCTGCCCAGAGCTGAGTGCAGGAGGCACCCAGAGCTTGCCAGGCTGTGGCCCGCCTCCTCCGTGGACCTCCCCAGCTTGTCCGCGAGCCCTGGAGACAGGAGCAGGAGCGCCTTCTCCAGGGCTGCTGAGCTGCCAGCATCACCGTGAGCCAGGCGGTGAAGGTTTCTGAGCAGGGGATGCAGAGCCCTGACCCGACTGGATGCTGCACCCCACGATGTCCCTTCCTGGCAGGTAGGTTCTTTCTTCACTTGTTTTTCGAAATTTGGTAAAAGAACATTTCAACCTTCGACTGTTCTTCAGGGTATACAGATGGTAGTGGCTTAGCCGGGATTCGAAGCAAGCCTGTGTGATTCCAGAGCTCGTGCTCTGGACTCTGGCGCCTCCTTATCATATATGCTTCATGTGTTACTTTTTCTTTTGTTTCTTGAAGTCCTTATGATACTTAGCCCTAAGTGCCATACCTGTAATGAACACATCCACTGCCTTGTAGGAGGTGTTCTTTTGTTCAACGCGTGAATTGGTCATCCACCACACTGGGTTCTAATCTCAGAAGATAGGTCAGGGACCACCAGTTGTCAGCATAGCACCATCCCACATTTCTAATTGAGGCTTGGAGCCTAGATTTTTCCCTTTGGTCTAGTTTGAAGGATCCAGGTATGTAAAGCTTATATTCTAGATAAATCATGGGCTATCCTGAAAGGAATTCATCAATGAATTATTCTGTATGGATTAGAAGCCAGTTTCTCTGGCCTTCCTGGAGTATATCCAGTAAGGCATCTCATTCATGTCTAGAAAGCAAATATATCATTTATTGCAACTTCAGCGTGGAGCGATGTATTGGTTTAAAATAAAGTACGAGCAACACAATTTGGTCATTGTGAGTATGCCGGCTGGGTCCACTCTTTACTACACATATGTAACTCTAGAGCTTCTTATGCCCCATAGAGGAGACATACTCTTGTGTGTCTAGGACAAGGGAAACATGTGTTGTTATTCAGGAGCTGGAAGCTACAGCATGACAGGAAAGAATTGAAAAATCCTGGTCTTGGTCTACACGTCACTTTACCTTGTCCGAATCTTGTTTCTTTGGCTTGCTTCATTGGAGTGTTTTCTGTCTCCTGGGACTGACATTGTGTGTTCTGTATCAGGCATGTGACATGTAGAAGTTTCAGAACCCAGAATCATATAGATCAGTAAAAATCTATATATTTTTGTTTAAAATCTATTTAAAATCACACTGGGCATAATTCATATATTCCAAAAGTAGTTTGACCCTCTGCTCATGAGATTCTTTTTATGGTATGTCGAAGCAAATTTGGACTTGCATCCCCAATAAACTTTGAGGTTGGAGGACACAAAAGCTTTTGCTCAGACCTAAATTCTGTCTGAAAAAAAAAGGGTAACTATTATAAGCCCTTTCTAACCTCTCCAGGAGCAGAAATGATTTACAGCTATGGCATTGAACCATAATTTCTTGATCTCGTTTGAGAAGAGTTCAGTAAGAAACAGTGTCTTGAGTTTTGTTCGTTGGTTCCCTGTTTTCTTGTCTTGCGTGCCAACAATCCACTGTAATACGTGAGTGAGTATGGCAGCAGGCTGAGTGTTCCCTGGAGCTCATTAAATGAACGTGTTTTCCTAAAATGACTTTTGTCTCCTTGTTTTCAGCCCCTCTTCTTTCCTCTGTCCTTTACTATAACCAGGGCTCAGCAAAAGCTGACTGGCTTTGTGCAGACCCTACTTAGGGTAGTCTTTTCTTCATTATTTTATTCATGGCCCCTCCATTTCATTGTTTGCCTTCTCGAAATGTGTTGAAATCTTTCTGTGGTTGATGACTTCCACAATGTCTTGGCTCTTATTGGTTGATTAATTTGGGTATTTCTACAGTTTTATTTAAACCTGGTTTCAGGAGGACCAGAAAGTAAATATATTTCCTAGTCTGCCATCTTGAGCTGAAAATCCCTGTGGATTTTAGCATCCAATGTTCCCATGGGTAAAAAACCCAACCTTGGCATTAATAGATGTACACTCAAGATTTCAGCTTTTCTTGAGCAATCACTAAGGATTTAATATGCGGTCACTTCTAATGGGAAAATAGTAACTATCTCATGGCGTTGATTTGAGGATTAACTTAGATAATGGACAAGAAAATGCTTGGTAAGGTTTTAAAAGCTATAAAAAATGTTTTTTGTTATTATTTGATTTGTTGCTATTTCAACTTTAGCTGACAGTTGTTTGTGACCTTGCTTATGTGAGAAAATGCCTTCTGGTTTATTGTTTTGAAAGCCAGATTATATTTTTCAATAGCTCAATGGAAATGGCATCATTTGTGAAGTTGAAGGGTGAAGGCATAAATGTTTCTTGACATTTGAATCAACTATTGGTCTTCTGGGGCTTGTCCTTATTCTCCTGCAGTCTCTAATCAACATGGCATCCAGAGAGATCCTGTTAAAACGTAAGTCACATCATGTCACTCCAGGCTCTTCAGTGGCTTCTTCACAGGAAAAGCAAAGTCCTCAAAGTGCCTCCACAGCCCTAGAAATCTGGGCCTCTGTTTCCTCTCTGACTGTTTCCTTCTCCTCTCCACTTTGCTCCCTCTGTTTTCCACACACTGACATCCTTTCTGCTCCTTGGATACTCCAAGCCCACTCTTGCCTCATTGCCTTTCCATCTGACTGTTCCCTCTGCTTGTACTATTCACTTCCCAGATATGCACCTTGCTCCCTCTCACAACCTTAGGTTCCCTCTTAAATTTTATCTTCCCCAGAAAGCCCTCAGTGATCACTTAGTTTCAGATCGCAGCCTCCTCCTACCAGCTAACAATCTCCATCCCCCTTCCCTGCTTGCCGTTTTTCTCCAGCACTTACCTGATATACTAGTTATTCTACCCATTTATTCAATTTTTATTTACGTATTTACACTTACGATTTTATATTTGCTTCTTTACTTTTGTCTCTCCCCTCAGCTCGAGAGAGGCTATATTCATCTGTGTTAATCACTGCTGTGTTTCCTGAACATGCCTAGAAAACATACTGAAGAAGGGTGCCTGAAATTTGGTAAGGGAGCCATCAATTTTCTTGGCTGAATGAAGAAATGTGTTCATAAATTAATGAACAAATCTCTGGGGTTTCTGAATTAAGGACTAATGGGAAGAGGAAGGCAAATGGTTGGGACAGGGTACTGCAAGAAGTAGTATTTGGAGTACTCTGATAGCTCTCCTAATAGATAACATTTTGTTCATTTAAATAGTTTTAACGAGAGAGCTGGGAACTAGGGACACACAGCATCGAGGTTTTATAATGCATTCTGTAGAGTTCTTTTCGAGTGTGTTCAAACATCATTGAAAATATATGCATGCATATAAACCTCTGTTACTTTATTTAGTGCTTTACAAGAGCCCCTCAAGGAAGGGGTAGTAGCAACTATCAGTATCCTTCCTTTATGATGAGCTTAATTTATTCAAAATTACATCCTAATTTATTTGTAACTGTGAAACTAGACTTAGTTATTTAGTAGACCCTCCCTAGAAACCTATGACGTTAATAAAACCAACAAAAATGTGTTCAGGTTCCAGTGATACACACACTACAGACTCAATTATGTGTCATCCATTTTAATGAAGGGAAGAAGTGATTTAACAAACACAGAGCAAACAAACAGAATATGAAGGTTTGTCCTCCATTAATATTAGTAATGGATAAAGTGGGCTCCAACGCCTTCAAGGTAGCTTGAGACCCATCATCTCTGTGTCAGGGGAAGGGGGATGCTCGGCCAGGATGTCTTTCTGTGTCACTGAGAAAAATTTCCGTAATATATAACGATACTTACTGAAACGGATATGGGGCATTTGGGTAATTAGGAATCCGTTAGCATATTTTTCCGGAAGCCTTGACTACGAAACGAGGATAGTAGATTTGGACACTTGCAGCTATGCAGAAGTTGTTTGGGTATTCATCTTTATGCCGAATGAAGTAAGCTTATTTCATCTCTGCAGCTTCCCATATACCATTTTCCCACCTCTGTTTTGTGTTTGGAAAGACTTTTAGAAATTAAAACTCAAGTTAAAAAGTGAGTGACGGGCTTCCCTGGTGGCTCAGTGGTTGAGAGTCCGCCTGCCGATGCAGGGGACACGGGTTCGTGCTCCGGTCCGGGAAGATCCCACATGCCGCGGAGCGGCTAGGCCCGTGAGCCATGGCCGCTGAGCCTGCGCTCCGCAACGGGAGAGGCCACAGCAGTGAGAGGCCCGTGTACCGCAAAAAAAGAAAAAAAGAAAAAGAAAAAGAAAAAGAAAGAAAAGAAAAGAGAGTGAGTGACAACTTAAATGATATATGGAATATTTTGCTGACTTAGAAGAGCATGCAGAATTAAATATGACCCAGTTGAAATGTTAATTTTATTTTAATGTGTATATTGGGGTGGAGTCTTAAAGGTGCCAGAAAACAAGCATTCACCCATCCTGTTTGGAACTGCAGCACACAGGCACCTTCAGTTACCAGTTCTGTTCATTCCACAGAATCATCTTGGGAAAACATACTGTGTTTTATGTACCTGGTGTATATCTTAACCAGTTTGAAGAATTTCCCAAATACCTGTTAATATGTAGTTCTCCGATTCCAATCTTGCCACGTCCTGTACCAGTGACACAGCACATAGGAGTTTTATTTCTCTTTCTTTCTCTGGGTTGTTGAGAACCCAACGAAAGAACAATGGAATGGCATCAAAGAGATCAGGGTTCTTGACTCAGATTTACCATAAAATAATAGTGTCCTCTTGGGAAAATTATAGTTGTTCTAGGCCCCTTTCCTTTTCTTTACTTTGACAGAGCTGCACTAGATGACCCCAAGTAACACTGCGCTCTTTGCAGTAGCAGCTTAGACGTTATTGGTTTTCTGAAACAAATGAAGACAGTGACACAGGAAACTG
Organism: Delphinapterus leucas; assembly: GCF_059928025.1. NCBI lineage: Eukaryota > Metazoa > Chordata > Mammalia > Artiodactyla > Monodontidae > Delphinapterus > Delphinapterus leucas. Next base: position 290,840 of record NW_028322266.1, on the reverse strand, counting down.
TGCAACATCTCTGTAACGATGTTTTCTTAGAGTTGCCTCCATTTTTCAGATGATAAGATGGCTGAGCACAGAAGTAGGTGTTTTGACCAGAGGTTCCAGAGTAGAGGGAACTGAACCACAAGTTTCCTTCATTCCTGAAGCTCACTTAGCCGAAACATAGGCTTCTGAATATTAAGCTGTAAAGCATATTATCAGTGTGCTTTAAAAGAAGCGGTTCTTCTAGGATTTCTAATTAATAGCAGGCGGTTTTGAAATTCTTAGAAGATCATCGAATTTTGTGAGATTTACAGCTCTATTTTCCTGTCAAGCAAGTTGTATCAGTGCCAGACAATCATCTGAGCTTCTGGATGCTTCTCTGAACCTCTTGAATTTTTCTTCTTGCTATCTGAAATTCATGCCAGATAAGCCTTTTTGTAGAGAGCGTGTACAGACTTGTCTATTTTCATATACGAAAGCGATGCAGTGAGCCAGGTCGGGGGTTAAGCCCTCATTCTCAGAGTGGTATTGAGCTCCTGGTGAAATGTAATCCTCATTTCCTCAGAATAGAAAAGCAGTTATCTCACGTTTTTAATGCCATTAACTCTTTATACATTTATGTATGATACATATATTTATTGTACCTACGAGGTGTGCTCTCTTTGGGAAGTACAAAGCTATTTGAGACGTAAGTTGTTCATTTTTTTGTTTTCCCACAAATACTGTGACCCTTTGAGCAGGAAGGTCTGTGTTTTACTAACATCTAGAACAAGCAGCTAACACGGTGTCTAAGATGTAGTCAATAAATATGAAATAGGTAAATGAACACATTTTTAAGGAAGGGCCAGGGCATGAACAAATAGAAAATTTTCATTTTCAGTCACAAAGCCACAACAGACATAAAAATGATACAGACAACAAGTGCTACGGTCATTCAAAGAAGGCATAGAATAGATACAACAAGGATCTCCCCTATGGCACAGGGAACTGTACTCAATATTTTGTAATAACTTATAAGGGAAAAGACTCTGAAAACGGAATCACTGCGCCGTACACCTGAAACGGACACGACATTGTAAATCAACTATATTTCAATTAAAAAACAAACAAACAGACAACAGCAACAACAAAAAACCAAAGAGGTCATAGAAGTTCTTATGAGATTCCAGAAGAGAAGAGAAGCCAAATGAGGACGGGAGAGGCGGCTTTTGAATCCGTTCAGAGGAGAAGTCACAGAGGAACTAGTCATTGATCTGAACTTGAGATTAAGATTAAGATGAATTAATCTGAATTAATTAAGATTGCAACACAGGGATATTACAGATGAAGGTAATCACATAAACTTACTATACTGAAACTTGCAGAGGTTATGAGTGTTGTTCAAGATCCCAAAGCAAGTGCATTGTGGAATCAGAATTTTAAGTGAGGCCTAATGAACTAAAAACAAACCAACACAGAAACAAGCCCTTCCTGTGACACCACGTTGCCTTTGAAGTCGTTTTTTTTGGTGGGTTGGCAGAAACTGGTTCCAGTGTTTCTTGCAGGAATGACTGGCCATAGGACTGGGCGTCGTAGCTTCCTGCCAGGCGGCCGAAGGTCGCAGGCAGGTGGGTCACTGGGACACCCGCGGAGGGGCTCCTGCCCGGCCCCCTGGCCGCTCAGTGCCCCTGCCCCAGAGCGGGGGTGGGGGCCTCAAAGCAGCCTTGTCTGAGTCCCCTGCCACTAGAGAGAGTATTGGCCCAACACTTGTAGAAAACGGGGACCTTGCTGGCAGTTCAGTGGAGGGACACAAATAAATCTTTGCCGACTTTCTGCTGAAGCTCACGAGGGTTCACTCCTAAGCCTCTTACAAGGCCAGCTGCCGAGGCTGCGAGAGATGAGTCAGGGCTCTCCCTCCACCACGGGGAGATCGCTGGTTAAAGCGCTCACGAGGGAGTGAACCGCGTGTCCGCACCGACACGCATGGGCAGACCTCGTCGATGCCTTCTGTCCGGGGTACGAAGCCCTCTCCTGCCTCTTCCAGGCTCTCTAGAAAGCATGTGCAGAGCCTCCCACTCCACCCTCGGACTCCGTGGGCCACAGCTGGAGGGACCAGCCAAGGAGCCGTGGCAGGAGGAGGCCAGAGGGCAGTGGGCCTCGGCCGGAGCCCGTCAGTCGGTCCCCATTCACACACCACCAGACGATCCTCTTGACCTGGGCAGTAGCCGCCAACCGACCGCTAAGGTGAGCCCGGCGCGCGCTTGGCTACCTGGCATGGCTGGGAACCCCAGGATCTCCTGGCAGAGGCGGGCATTCTCCTGGGCCGGGTCCGCGGGCGTCTGCGTGTGCAGGGCCTGAACCACCTTGGCCAGGACGATCTGGCACAGGTTGAAGAGGCCTGGGGCGTGGGAGGAAGGAGACGGGGGGCTGGCACCGTGTCCAGGCCGCGCTTGCCAGCCGGGCAGACCGGAAGCCCCCTTCCCTTCCCTCGGTCCGGCCGCATCTGGGTTGGCCTCCCGGGACTTGATGAGCTTGTCCAGCAGCTCCTGAGGGACGGTGCTGCCCGTGCCCCACCAAGACTGGCAGCAGCGCCAAGGGCCTCACAGGGCACGGCGCCCCCGGCCCCAGAGCCTTCCCTCTGGTTCTCATCACCGGCTGTCACCAGACTTGCATGCAACGTGCTTTTCTTTTCTCTTGTCTTCTTTACGTCCCTCAGCCACGCAATGCGGTGAAGCCCTGACGCTCGCTGCCGCGTCGGTACACCCTGAGAACACGATGCTCAGCGAGAGAAGTCATACACAGAAGGACACACAGGGCGTGACCCCACTGAGGAGAAACATCCAGAGCAGGTAGATCCACAGAGTCAGCGAGTGGGTTCCTGGTTGTCAGGGGCTGGCGAGGGGACGGAGTGATAGCTAAGGGCGTGAGGGACATTTTCGGGATGATGGAAATGGTCCAAAGCAGTAGTGACGTCTGTACGGCTCAGTAAACTGTCCCCACACGCCCCGGTGCAGCCTGTGAGAGCATCGCTCTCAGGATGAAGGGCTGACCACAGGAAGACCGAACGAGCAGTGGGTCCTGGGCCCAGACTCTCAGCTGGCGCCCCCCACGTGGGGAAGTCACCGGGACTTGCTGAGCCTCCACGGAGACTGGCAGCAGCCCCCGAGCTCACAGGGCACTGCGCCCCCGGCCCCAGAGCCTTCCCTCTGGTTCTCATCACCGGCTGTCAGCAGACTTGCAGGCAACGTTCCTTTCTTTTCTTTTGTCTTTTTTAAAGGCAACTCTTGAGTACATGTATTTAACATGCAGGGAACCAGCCCTGACTCCTTGATCTGGGTCTTCCAGCCTCTAGAGCCTCGAGGACATCCATTTCCGTTACTTACGCGTCCAGTGCCTGGGGTTTGATGATGGAAGCTGACACCGAGGGCGTCACCACGTGTGGGGTGATGTCAGTGAAAGAATCCCGCGGCGAGGGCCTGCCTGAGGACCACGCATGCCCGGGCCCTCCCCGCCCCCTGCCTGCAGCCCTGCGCCTGGGAGCGGAGCTGGTGCATCGCATGCCCGACGTCGTGGAAGTTGGTCTCCCGCTCATCGTGCCGCAGCAGGGAGGGCAGGTTGGGCGTAGGCTTGGTGAAGTTGGCCACCATGGCCGCGATGGCGATCTGGCAGCTCCCATCGTGCTGTAGGCAGGCCGAAGCAGGCCGCGTGCCCGGACTTCCCCACCCTGCGGAGGGACGTGGATGGGGCCCCGCTTCCACAGAGGAGCCCCGGCCCACGGCCGACAGGTTCCCCCACGCACGCACCGAGGATAGAGGTCAGGTAGAACTTGCCGATGGATGACCTTGCCCGAGGCCGCGTCCCAGACCGTTTAGAGCCTCACGTCTTCGTGACCCATGCTGGTGCCCTCCTCCAGGTCGAAGGTCAGCCCCAGCAGCTCCTGGGAGATGCCCAGCAGCCCGCGTGTGACCGCCTGCATGGGGAAGGACTCATTGAGCAGGTACTGGTCCACGTGGTAGCGCGTCTCCTGCCCCTGGTTCACGTAGTAGCGCAGGTCCCAGGCGTTGATGGGGCCGTCAAAGTGCAGGCCCCGCCTCTGGCACTCGGCCTTCTTTAGCTCCAGGATCACGGCCGCTCCTGCTCCCCGAGGGGCTTCAGCTTCTGGGCCAGCTCACCTGCGGGCGGAGGGGAGAGGCTCGGCTACGTCCCTGGGGCGGCCCCCCAGCCACCCCCGACCCTGTGCCCCTCGAGGCAGAATGAAGGGTCTGGGAAGGTGACCCCCAAGGGCTGACACAGTGGGGTCTCAGGCAGCACCACGTCCGGTCAAGGTCCGCCTGACCCCGTCCCCACTGGGACTCAGGGAGAGGCGGTGTTACCTAGGACAGTGGCCACCACCTGGCTGGTCTTGTCCGTGTTCATCTCCAGCACGGAGTCGGCATGGTGCGGAACCCCAGCAGGCGGGACTTCAGGGCCTGCAGCCTCACCAGCTCCCTGAGGATCACGCAGTTCTCCTGGAAGCCAGAGACGGAAGGCGCTGCGGACCGAGGGCCACGCCCCCCCCGCGGGCCCCGGGCCAGGTCTCTGCAGGCGGGCAGGGCTCCCAGGCCACTGGCGGGCACAGCCAATCCCCCTCCCTCCTCCTCCTGGCCCGGATTTCTAGACACTTTGGTGCTGTCCTAACACGTGGTCTTTATTAACACAGGTCCTTTTGGAAGCAGAAACGGCATGAACGTGATGGGCTCTAAGGCCAAGGGCAGGAAGAAATGCGGCCAGGCTCTCCAGGAGCCACCAAGGGGCCTCCCCGGGCTCAACAAGACAAACACGGCTGCCGTGCAGACAGTAGCTCAACCCCACGGCGCCCGAACACCCAGCCCCTGGACGGTGAGACACCTGTTGCCGCAGGTGGCCCGTGGCTCACTGATGAGGCCCGGCCCCAGGCGTACGCCACCTTCTCGGAGGCCACCTCTCCGGTCTGCAGCGGGGTTCTCCTGGGAGCCCCCAGTCACCACAGCACCAGCGTGGCCTGTCTGCAGCCCAAGAAGGTGGGGACACAAGACTGTCCCCCGTGCCCCCCGCATCCCCCGCGAGGCCGAGCGAGCACCAGTGGTGTCTGCGGGGAAGATGAAGGGCTCACGCACAGCCCGCATCTACAGAAGCACAGACTGCAGCCACATGCGCTATGGAACAAACACAAGTGTCCACGCAGGACCCGATGTCTGAATGTCAAGGCCATGCCCGGGCCACAGTGAGAAGGTGCATCCCCCATGCAAGCCACAGAGAGGGGATGGGGGGGTCCATCTGCGATTCTGAGCTCATCGGGCATCACCCCAGAGGGAGAGGGAGAGGGAGAGAGGTAGACAGACGTACAGAGGGAGAGAGAGAGAGAGGGAGGGAGAGACGTCTCTCCCTTCCCTGGGGGTTCTCGAGTGCAGCCAAGGTTGAAAACCACTGCATTTTGGGAGATGGGTCCTCGTGGAAGAGTTAAATAGTCGCTCATGGCATTATCGACACATACTAAAAAGGCCCCAAATCTTGGGGAGTCAGGGAGGGGAGTGTCGGCTGCCTCGTAAACGAGGAGAGATTGGGCATCAGAGGAGGTGCCTGTGCAGCCTGCGCCCAGGGCCCCGCAGACTTCATCTCCCAGCGGTGGTCCTGGGCTGGAAGTCAGCGGGGAGGTCAGGCTGTCCAAGCATCAACGTTGACTTCAGGGCTGATCTAAAAGGCGCCTGGGGTTTGTTGAAGCAGAAAAAAGAGCAGTAGGGAGAGGATGGGAGTGGGAGGGGGAGGGAGCCCCCCTCCTCAGCACTTCTACCGCTCTCCCTCTCTCTCTCTCTCTCTCCGTTTCTCCCTCTCTCCCTCTACCTCGCTGCCTCTCACTCTCCCTCTCCCTCCATCTCTCCCTCTGCCTCTCTCCCTCCCTCTCTCCCTGTCCCTCTTTCCCTGTCCCTCTCTCTCTCTCCCTCTTTCCCTCCCCCTCTCCCTCTCCCCCTTTCCCTCTCCGTCTCCCCTTCTCCCTCTCTCCCTTCCTCTCTCCCTGTCCCTGTTTCCCTGTTCCGCACGCTCTGGCTCTACCTCTTTCCCTCTCCCTCTCCCTCCACCTCCTTCCCTCTCTGGAGAGGGAAGGAGGTGGAGGGAGAGGGAGAGAGAGATGGAGAGGGAGGGGGGAGAGGGAGAGAGAGATGGAGAGGGAGGGGGGAGAGGGAGAGAGAGGGTGGAGAGGGAGAGAGTGATGGAGGGAGCGAAAGATGTCTCTCCCTCCCTCCCTCTCTCCCTCCCTCTCTCCCTCCCTCTCTCGCTCTCCCTCCCTCCTTCTCCTCCCTCTCCCTCTGGCTCCAACTCTCCTCCCTCCATCTCTCCCTCTCCCGCACTCCCTCCCAGAGAGGCAGAGATAAGGCAGAGGGAGAGAGGAAGAGGGAGAGATGGAGGGAGAGGGAGAGGGAGGGAGAGGGAGAGAGGGAGAGGGAGAGAGAGAGGGAGAGGGAACTAGGTCTCTTCCTCCCTCCCTCTCCCTCTCTCCTCCTTCTCTCCCTCTCTCCCTCTCCCTCTCTCTCTCCCTGTCCCTGTTTCCCTGTTCCGGTCTCCCTGTGCCTCTCTCCCTCTCCCTTGTCTCTGCCTCTCCCTCCATCTCTCCCTCTCTGAGAGGGAGTGAGGGCGAGGGAGAGATGGAGGGAGAGGGAGTGAGGGCGAGGGAGAGATGGAGGGAGAGGGAGGAAGAGGGAGAGAGGAAGGGAAAGGGCGAGGGAAGGAGAGGGGGAGACGGAGGAGAGAGGGAGAGGGAGGGAAGAAGAGACCATTTTCCCTCTCCCGCTCTCCCTCTCTATCTCTCTCTCCCTCTGTCCCTCTCTCTCTTCTTCTCTCCCTCTTCCTCCATCTCTCCGTCTCCCTCTCTCCCTCTCCCTCCATCTCTCCCTTTCTGGGAAAGAGTGAGGGAGATGGAGACATGGAGGGAGAGGGAGGAGAAGGAGAGAGGGAGGAAGAGAGGTGTAGAGGGAGAGAGGGAGAGACGTCTTCGCTGCCTCCCTCTATCCCTCTCTCCCTTTCCCCCCTCTCTCTCCCTCTCCCCCTCCCTCTCCTGCTCTCCCTCTCCCTCTTTCCCTCTCCCTCCACCTCCTTCCCTCTCTGGAGAGGGAAGGAGGTGGAGGGAGAGGGAGAGCGGAACAGGGAAACAGGGACAGGGAGAGAGGGAGGGAGAGGGAGGGAGGAAGAGACCTCTTTCCATCTCCCTCTCCCCCCCCCTCTCCTCTCCATATCTCTCTCCCTCTCTTCCTCTCCCTCCCTCTCCCTCTCCCTCCATCTCCCCCTCTCCCTCTCTCCCTCTCCCTTGTCTCTGCCTCTCTATCTCTCCCTCTCTGGGAGGGAGTGAGGGAGATGGAGAGGTGGAGGGAGCGGGCGATCTGGAGGGAGGGAGAGGGTGAGAGGGAGGGAGGGAGAGAGGGATAGAGGGAGGGAGCGAGAGAGGGATAGAGGGAGGGAGCGAGAGAGGGATAGAGGGAGGGAGGGAGAGGGATAGAGGGAGGGAGGGAGAGAGGGATGGAGGGAGGGAGTGAGAGGGAGGGAGGGAGGGAGGGAGGGAGAGACGGTCTTTCGCTCCCTCCCTCTCTCCCTCTCTCCCTCTCACCCCTCTCTCTCCCTCTCCCCCCTCCCTCTCCTGCTCTCTCTCCCTGTTCCTCCACCTCCTTCCCTCTCCGGAGAGGGAAGGAGGTGGAGGGACAGGGAGAGGGAAAGAGGTAGAGGGAGAGCGTGCGGAACAGGGAAACAGGGACAGGGAGAGAGGAAAGAAGAGAGGGAGAGGGAAGAGGGACGGGGGAGGCAGGAAGAGGGAGGGGGAGGAGGGAGAGAGACGGGGGAGAGCGAGGAGGTAGAGGGAGAGGGAGGGGAGAGGGAGAGGGATGGGGAGAGCAAGGGGGAGACGGAGGTGGAGAGGGAGTTGGGAGAGGGACAGGGAGAGGGACGGGGAGGGCGGAGAGGGAGGGGGGAGGGAGAGAGGGAAAGAGAGAGACGCAGAGGAAAGAGGGAGAGGGAAGAGAGAGAGGGACAGAGGGAGAGGGAGAGAGGGAGGAGGAGAGGGACGAGAGGAAGCAGGGAGAAAAGAGAGAAAGAACACACCATCTACATTTCTGTCAAATGACACCGGGGATCCTTACACAACCAGGAGAAAATAACACAGCGAGGCTCTTTCTCAGCTGGAACTGGAACTGCAGATGGGGCCAAACACCACCAGGGTGGCCACACATGTCCAGCTGCCGCCCCAGCCCCCTGAGTCTGGTCACCAGGGCTCTGAGTGTTTGCTCCAGGGACCTGGGGTTCACCCTGTCACCCTGGAGGTCGGGCCTAGACAGCATGGCCCCGGGCTGGACACATAGGGAGAAAAGCATCCCCACAGGCCAGCTTGTGCGAGCCGATTCAGCTGCCAGATTTTAGAGGCCCGGGATCACCGTGTGGCCCATGAAAGCCAGGAGCCAGGAGGGTCTTGCATCGGGATTCCTGTCCGTTGGACTGGAACGTTTATGTAAGGAGTCTTGGAAACAGTGGTAACAAGACTGAATTCGAACGAGCTTTAGGATATTATGGACCACTCTGAAGTGTGTGGGTTGCTAAAAACCCTCCCGGCTTCACTCTTGTTGAAAATGAAGATCCCCGAGATGCAGCGGATGCTGTCTGAGAAGTAGACGGGAGAACACTCTGTGGCTGCCGAGTAAGAGTGGACCTGTCGAATGGGGAAGGGAGAAGTCGAAATCGTGGCCGCCTCCTTCTTGGGGTCGTCGCCCTCGAGATGATTATCGGAGGAGGAGTCCTCCCCCTCACCACAGATCTCCAAGACGGAGAAGCTTCTCCCGCAGCCGGAGCAGGTCCCTTTAGTAGATATAGGAGAAGAGAGAGATCACTGTCCCGGGAGAGAAATCGCAAGCCGTCCCGATCTTTCTCTAGGTCTCCTAGCCGATCCAGGTCAAATGAAAGGAAATAGCAGACCACTTTGCAAGAGGAGTGGTGCACAGGAAATACCTTCATTTGACAGGAGTATGTACAGAAAATTCAAGTTTCGTTTGAGACTTCCGAAGCTTGATGCACTTTTTAAATGTTTTAGCTGTTCCCGTTTGTTTGTCTCTTGGGACAGTGACACATAAAGGTGTCATTCTCTGTGGTTTGAAATGGGTCATATGAGGCATGTAATATGAAGAATTGTTTCTTTACAATGTTCTCTTAAGCAGAATTGAATTTGCTTTGAATTTTTGGTCTTGCCTAGACTGATAATAAAACTCTAACTCCTGCCCACCTAAAGTGTGATGTTTATCATTATGGAAACAACACTGGCAAACATTGAAAAGACTTTCTGTAGCTGGGATGTGGTATGCAGCTGTAGTCAAGCAAGCAGTCTTTAAAAGGTACTGTGAACACAAGCCAGCAGGGAGAAATGAAAGCCGCACCCTTACCCTAGATTAGAGGTTTAAGAATTCCACTAGTCTTCACACTGGACAAGAGGTTGTCCAGTGAGTTTAGCATCTAAGAAGTTTCAAGGAAGTTAGTTAACCTTTGAGTTAGGTCATAAGTCCCCTCTGTGATTGCTGTACATGAATACATAGCTCTTTGTAAAGTTTTTTGGAAGTTGAGATTATCAAGACACCAGTGTCCTCCCAGATTAAGAGTATATTGTAGAGCTGAACTTTGAGTTACTGTGCAATTTTTTTTTCATGCTGTCATTTGTAATATGTTTTGTGAGACTCCTTGGGATTAAAGTTTTGGTTCCAAACGGAACAAAGAAAACAAAAAAAGGATCCACCTGCCAATGCAGGGGACCCGGGTTCGAGCCCTGGTCCGGGAAGATCCCATGTGCCGCAGATCAACTAAGCCCGTGGGCCACAACTATTGAGCCTGCGCTCTAGATCCTGGGAGCCACAACTACTGAGCCCCCATGCCACAACTACAGAAGCCCGCACATCTAGAGTCCGTGCTCCGAAACAAAAGAAGCCACTGTAATGAGAAGCACATGCCCGCAACAAAGAGGAGCCCCTGCTCGCCGCAACTAGAGAAAGCCCGTGTGCAGCAATGAAGACCCAACGCAGCAAAAAATAAAATAAAATAAAAAGACGCTACTGGCCAGGTGATCAAGGGTAAAATTGTTTGTCACAAGTCCCGTTGATGGTGTGTATCCTTGATGTGTGTATCCTTGATGGTGTGTATCCTTGATGATGTGACCTGAGGAGAATGACATTTTTATCTCTGTCTGGATCTTCCGCCCCAAACCCCATAACTCCAGCCCAACCATAAGAAAAACATCAGAAAACCAACAGACAAACAAATTGAGGGACAAAATACCTGACCAGTCCTCCTCAAAACTTTCAAGGTATCAAAACCCAGGGACGTCTGAGAAATGTCACAGCCCAGAGGAGACTGGGACAGAAAAAGGGTGTTAGGGGAAAGCTAGGGAAATTCTAATAAAGTGTGGACTTCAGTTAATAATAACGTATCCATCTCGGTTCCTTAGTTGGATAAGCATGTCGTACTAACGTACTAAAGTACTAACGTGTTGGAAATAGGGGTACTGGGTCGGGGGTCCACAGCACTCTGTACACTCTGTGCAGATCTTTGCAACTTTTTTGTAACTCTAAGCTATTCTAAAATTAAGCAACTACTAAACAGAGATAAGAATGTTATTTCCCTGATTTGAACATGGCTGAGTTTGTTTTCATGGTCACATTTGTGCTATCTGGATGTGTCTTGGAATCAGTAGCAAAGGAGAGTTGCCAGCCCCTGGGAAGATGCGGCTGGTTTGCAGGTGGCTTGCTCTGGAGCTGAAGACCAGGGTGGGAAGTCTGCAGCCTCGGGCTGCACTTACAACCATGGGAGGGGATGGGCCAGCTCAGTTAGGGATGGAACCTATAAATAAAACTTTTTCTTTTCCATTATGGCTTATCACAGGATATTGAATATAGTTCCCTGTGCTAGACAGTAGGACCTTGTAGCTTATCCATCCTATATTTAATAGTTTGCGTCTGCTAACCCCAAACTCCCAATCCAACCCTCCCTCACTCTTTCTCCCCCTTGGCAACCACAAGTCTGTTCTCTATGTCTGTGAGTCTGTTTTTGTTTCGTAGACAAGTTCATTTGTGTCGTATTTTAGATTTCACATATAAGAGAGATCATATATGTGTCTTTCTCTTCTGACTTACTTCACTTAGTATGATAATCTCTAGGTCCATCCACGACGTTGCTGCAAATAGCATTATTTCATTCTTTTTATGGCTGAATATATTCCATTGTATATATGTACCACATCTTCTTTATCCACTCACCCATCAGTGGACATTTAGGCAGCTTCCACATCTTGCCTATTATAAATAGTGATGCAATGAACACTGGGGTACATGTATCTTTTCTTTCTTTTTCTTTCTTTTTTTCTTTCTTTTTTCTTTCTTTTTCTTTCTTTCTTTCTTTTTCTTTCTTTCTTTCTCTCTCTCTTTCTTTATTTTTTTGTTACACAGCATGTGGGATCTTAGTTCCCTGGCCAGAGATGGAACCCATGCTCCCTGCACTGGAAGCACAGAGTCTTAACCACTAGACCACCAGGGAAATCCCAGGGGTGTATGTATATTTTTGAATTAGAGTTTTCTCCAGATCTATGCCCAGGAGTGGAATTGCGGGACCCTATGGCAGCTGTATCTGTTCTCTGCACGTCTCACATCAACCACGTGCACTCCAATCCTTGCTCTCAACGTCATCTTCGGGGAACACAACCTGCGACAGGGACCTTGACAAGAAGAAATGGCTCAGGGAAAAGCTAGCTGCACAGGGAGGAGATAGAGGCCATCGACCCTGGGGTGTGGCGGGGAGAGTGGGCACAGAGATTGGTCATTTCGTCCCTGATACTCAGCCCTCCTGGCTGCCCCACTGTAGGTCACCTCGGGATACAGAGGTGACCCGGTTAGAGTCCCAGCCTGTGCAGGAATCTCGGGGCACAAGCGGGTCTGAATAATATTAGTGCAGGGTCTCCCCCATGGCACTGGGGTTATTTGGGGCGGGTCATTCTCTGCTGGGGGCCCCTCTTGGGCACTGTGTGGGGTTCAGCAGCATCCCTGTCCCCACCCATTTGATTCCAGGGTCCCCTCCCCCCCAGTTGTGACAACCACAGATTTTCCCCAGACATCACTGAAGAACTGGGGGAGGCGGAAGCAGGATGGCCCTGGGTGAGGACAGCTGTGTTGAAGCAAGCAGCCTGGCTTAGGGCAAGGTCTGCCCCAATCCCGTCAGAGCCTGCATTTAGAACTGCCCCTTCCCTCTCCCACCTCCCATGCCCTGCAGTGGTCTCCGAGACATCATCCCCATGTAAGAAATCACACCTTCTCAGTTTACTGTCCCCAGCACCTAGAAGAGTGTCTGCTATGTAGTAGATGCTTCATAAATACTTGCTGAATAAAGGAGTTGAATAAAGGGATGAGTGGATGAATGAATGAAGGTTACCATGGAAGGAGGGGGGAGATTCCCTTTCTGGCTCTCGGGGATTGGGATATCAAGTGAAAGATCCATCCTAAATAGGCTGACCAGCCTTCTGGGTTCCCCAGAAATGAGGGTTTCCCCATAGTTCCAGCGCTCAAACCTGAGCGGTCCTGGGCAAAGTGGGGGCGGGTGTTGGTCACCCTGTGTAAACACAGTAACAATTCCAACTGCAATAGCAATGGCCAAGGACCTCTACGGTCTTACTGACCAGGCACAGTTCTTCACCTGGCGGGGAAGGGTGGGCCAGGATTGGAATTCCGGTGATCCAGGGTGGGCGGGTGAGGGCACACCCCGGGCTTGTGTAGGGGAGTCCAGGAAGGTTCTGGAGGAAGTGACAGTGACACAGGAGGGAGGGAGGAGTCTAAGGAAGAACGTCCCACACGACAACGTGTGCCAATGGCCCTGGGCCCAAGGTCACACCTGACCAGGGCTTGCTTGTTTTCTTTTTTTCTAATTTACTTTTCCCCACATGGATATGCAATTGTCCTAATGCCATTTATTGAAAACTCCTTAATTTCCTCACTTTCTGTCATATCAGGTTCTCATCTATCTGTTTCTGGACCTTTATTCTCTACCATAGAGCTATACGTCCCATCCTTGCACCACTAGGGCTGTTTCATCACTATAACTTTAGTTTTTACTCATTTATTTCTTTGGCCGTGCTGGGCGGCATGTGGGATCTTATTTCCCTGACCAGGCTTTGAACCCGCACCCCTTGCAGTGGAAGCTCGGAGTCTTAATCGCTGGACCTCCAGGGAAGTCCCCAGGGCTTGCTTTGACATCCATCGAATGGTGGCGGGTGGGCACGGGGAGCAGCTGTCTGTGAGCCACCCTGTGTAGAAATGCAGGGTGGAGGGCAGGACAGCTGGAGCGGGAGGGGAAAAGGCGGAGGAGGGAGGGAGGGAGGGATGGCGGGCGGGCGAGAGACAGACAGAGAGTTTCCGGAGACAATAGCTCTGGCCGTGTCCTAGGGCATGAAAGCTGAAAATAGCTCCTAGTGCCGGGAGCCCTGGAGCCGGAGCCTGGGAGCCATTGTGACTGGCACTCCTCCCTGGTGTGTGTGTGTGCGGGGGCGGGGGGCTCTGGACTTCTCAGGCTGGGAATGGGGTGCACGGAGCAAGGACGGAGCAGGGACGGAGCAGGGACCCTTCTCTCTGGGACCTCGCAGGCCATCCTTAGCTCACAAAGCTGAGCCACTCCCGGCCCTACGAGGGGGGGGCTTATCCTCCCTGTCCCCTGGATCACACCCCCTCACACACGACTTCCCCTTGTGTGCTCCCAGCAACCAAGAGAATCTGTTTTTAAAAGATTTGGGGGAGGGGGGTAAACATACAAACAAGAGCAGAATGGATACTTTTTCCGAATGGGAATGGCTCTGTGTAACCCCTTCCCCAGGGTAACCAGAGTCCTGACCTCTAACACCCTTGACGAGTCAGCCTTGGTCTGGGCTTGCAGACCCACGGAAGCTTCCTCATCCCCTCCTTCAGACCCCGTCTCTCCCTCGGCGTCTTTGTGAGAGGCACCCGGGGAAGTGGGACTGCTAGGCTGTACTGCTGCTAGAACTGCACCTGGGCTCCACCAGGCTCCAGCCCCCCGCCCTGTGCACCTCTCTGTCCCTGAGGCACCTCAACTGGTAGGAGCGGCATCACCTTCCCTCCCGGGACTTGTGACACTTAAGGGAGACACAGAAAGGACAAGCGTTTGGCTCCCTGGCTGGCAAAGAGCAGGTGCTCAATTGTCATAAGTGGCCGTATCAGTGAGGGTTCTCCAGACAAACAGAATCCATAGGGTGTGTGTGTATATACACACACACGTACATATGTACACGCATACAAAAATATACAGCTGTGTATATATGCAGTACGCATACAGACATATACACATATAGTATATACAATACGCAAATACATATATACACACATATATATAAAATGCATAGTTTGTATATATACAGTATGTATACACACATATACACGTAATATATACAATAGACACATACAGATACACTATACATACACACATATGAAATGCATCGTTTGTGTATATACAGTATGTACACATACGTATAACATATGCAATGTACACACCTAGGTACGTCTATATCATACATATATACACACATAGAAAGATATTTAGGTGTGTATATATACAGTATACATACATACACATATAATATATGCAATACATACACGTACATACATATAGACACGCATATACACCTACACAGAAAAGCATGTAGAATAAAAATATATATGTACTGCATATATAAATTCCTTGTATTCGTTCCTCCTTTACGCAAAGTGGACCAATTTCAGTGTTAATCTCTTCTGAAAAATACCTTCCCGGCCACATCTGGAATAATGTTTGTGGTTGCCGGGGCCCCACGCAGTGCGCACATGAGATTAACCATCCCCGTGGCGATGATGACACTTTATTTTCTCCCTTGACCATTGTCACTACTATTCCAATTAAAATGGCAGTGCTACGAGGGCAGGGCATTTCCTTTTTGGCCAGTACTGAGCGTCCGCGGTCTGGTGCCTAGCATAGGCTAAATACACGGCAATTTTGTGAACAGAAGCCGGGATTCCAGCTGTCATATTTAATAGGAATTATAGTCTTATTATTGGGGGGGAGGGGTTGTGTCACGGTACGTCGAGGTCGGGAGTCGAACTCGCCACCACTGGCCCTGAGAGGTTTTGCCGGGTCCCCACTTCGGGCCGGTGGGTGTGGCCAGGGGCAGCCGATGACGTGCGTATGTGCGGGCGTACGTGCGTGCGTGCGTGGGAGCGTGCGTGCGTGAGAGCGTGCGAGTCCACGGGGCGGGCCGCGCGCGCCGGGAGTGTTTCAGCCCGGCCCCCGGCTCATTGTGGTCGCCTCACGCCGGCCCGAGTTCGCAGCAGCGCTGGAGGCCCCGGGCCTGTGAGCACAAAGAGGGAGCCGGGGGCCGGACGGGAGCGCTGTGGCGGCAGCTGAGGCCCAGACCAGGCCCCCCTCAGCCTCCCGCCTGCCCGTCTGCCCCGCCCCCGCCGGCGGCGCCGCGCCCCTCCCCCAACCGCCAGACTAGCGCGGTGCGGGGCCCGCGCGCGAAGACATGGGGGAGAAGCTGGAGCTGAGGCTGGAGTCGCTCTTGGGGACCGAGCCCGCCGTCTGCCCGTGGCCGCTGCCGGTCTACGTAAGTGCCACCCGTCCCCTCCTCCCGGACCCCCGCTCCTGTTCCCCCACGGCGCGCGCTGAGCCCACCGAGAAACGGAGCGACTCGAGTCGCCAGACCCTCTTTGGAGCCCCCCTTCCCGCCCCGCCGTGGTTCTCCGCGGCAGTTTCCAGCCCCCGCGCGCAGGGTGGGCAGAGGGGAGCCGGCGCCGGCCGGGGGCGCCGACTCGGCCGCGGGGACCCCGCGCTTCCGAGGGGCGCCTGAGCCGGTCTGCGGTTGGCTCTGCAGGGCTGGGGACCCCGGTCCCCCCGGGCCTGGACTGCCGGCGGGCTTGCCCTTCTGTACTTTAGGATCTGACACGTAGGGTTTCTTTTTCCTGGTAGTTTATTCTTAGCTCTGTCAACGTACTTAGTTTTTAAAATTTGTTTTTATTTTTCAGGGCACCCTTTCCTCCCTCTCTCCAGTTTTTTTGTGTTTCTCTTTTGTTTTGTTTTAGTGAGGCATTTTGTCCCTCTGATCTTGAGTGGGTGGGCTGGCAGGACACTTGGAGAGGAGGCGTTCTGTCCCCTGATCTTGAGTGGCCTTTGGAAAATGACGGGCCAGACGGAAATTAAATTTAATTGATATATAATATTGTATCCGTCCAAGGTGTACAATGTGATGATTAATATATATATAGTGTGTGTGAAATGATTACCACAATAACTTTAGTTAACCTTAATTCACATAATTACAAATGTTATCTTTGTGATGAGAACTTTCAAGATCTACTCTCTTAGCAACTTTCAAACATAAAATACGGTATTGTTAACCGTAGTGACCGAGCTGTACATTACATCACCATTACTCACTTGTCTTATAACTAGAAGTTTTTACCTTTTGATCATCTTCCCTCATTTTCGTCACCTCCAACCCCCAGCTCTGGCAACCGTCATTCCATTCTTTCTATCATGAGTTCAGTATTTTAGATTTCACATATGAGATCATAAAGTATTTATCTTTCTCTGTCTGACATTTCATTTAGCATAATGCCCCCCAAACCCACCCATGTGGTCACAAATAGCCAGATTTCCTTCTTTATCATGGCTGACAAATAGTAGGTTGTATGCACCCCCATTTTCTTCATCCATTCATCCACAAGAAAACACTGAGGTTGTTTCCATGTCTTGGCTACTGTATTGGGTTGGCCAGAAAGTTCATACAGTTAATGAATACACTGTTCAGTCAAACTTGGTGAAAATGAGTCTTTTATTTTTACTTAAAATAAATCTTTGACAAAGCCAGCTAGGCATCCCTTTGAGTAACGACTTATATCACATTGAAATATTTTAAACATATGAACAGTAATAGCTGAAATGACAAATGTTACTAATATTGACACAATTTATCAAGGAGAATAGGTTAGAATATGTTAAAATGCAGGTGGACAGTGAAAGAACAACTATAACTTTTAACTAAATATTGTCTTGATATTTAGACCATTGGTTAAAATCATGATAACAGGTTTCATCCGTTTCAAGAAAGCAGAATATTTGCAGATCACTTAACATTTACTAGGTATGTTCTCAGCCTGGAAGGATATATTTCACTTACATGTGTCATTTAATTTAAGCACATCCCTCTGTAATAGATAGTGGTATCCCTATTTGCAGATAGGAGACAGGCTCAGAAAGATTAAGAATGTTACCTAATTCTAGTAAGTAGCCAAACCTAAACTGATCTAATTCCAGGGCAAAGCTCTTTCTGGCACATCAGTGTGGGTCTTTATCTCTTTGAGAATTGTTGAACATTAAAAGCCTTCTTCCAGGTAAATGCATAAAGAAACAACATGAGCAATGATATAACAATACAAGTCTCACTAAATAATTGGTGTGTTTGGCCTTGCTTTTGCTGATAGATCTTTTGCAAAATTGCTTTTCTCTGAGATATTTAAAGTGGACTTTAACTATTTTCTTGGAAGCCTTTCCTAAATTATACCTATCAGAAAGCTGCTTTGCTTTAAGGCCGAAGAAAAATGAAAGCTTACTTAACTACACTTAGGTGCCAGGGTCATACTATGAGCTCTACACCTGCCAGGATTTCACGCTAAGATAGATAGGGTGGCTCAGCAAACTGTCCATAGTCCTGTGATTTCTTTCTGATATTCTGAAGTAGAAATAATTTAATAACTGTTCACAAAAGAGAGAAACACTGTTTCTTGGTCCTCAATATCATACTGCTGTAGGCTAATTCTTTCTCTCTTCTGTTGCCCCTTAGTATAGAGAGTGTGTTTTGGGGACCCTCCTTCACGATCTTCTCCATTCCAAGAGCATCTTACATAAATCCAGGACTTCTCAAGCAGCCAGTTTTGCCAGATGGTCTTAGGGTTGGTTGTACCCATATATGTATAATCTGAACTTCTCAAGTAAGGTCCTTAGAGAGCATAATGGCTAAGAGAATTGGTGCTGATACCAGACCTGAGTCCAAATACTGCCTATGCCCCTAACTAGCTGTGTAACCTTGGAGAAGTAACTTAAGCCCCTTAAAGGGATTAGATTTCTCACCTGGAAAATGGTATAATAAATGCATCTACCTCATATGGTTACGGTGTAAATTAATGTAACTTGAGATGGTGCGTGTTAAGCATTAGCACAGTGCCTGTCTCTTGTTAGTAATACCTGCTTTTCTTATTAATTATTCTCTTTATATTCCCAGTTCCAGCTGGGTGCCTAACATATAATAGTTGTTCAGCAAATAGTTACTGGATTGAACCAGCTCTGAAATTGAAGCATTGGGTCAACAGCAAAGTAGTCACCCCACCATCATTTCTCCCAGAGAAAGGGAGAATAGATGGAAGCCAGCCATCATACTTCCTTATTCTAAACTTCCCATCGAGCCCCAGCAATAAAATAATCTTCCTGGACCCTAACAATTTCAAGGATTCTTCAAATCACACTATTTGAAAATAGCTGGGTTGCCCTAATCATTAGACCCCACAGGTCACCAAGCTTCTATTAATGAAGTCTAGTTAAGATAAATGATAACAGTTAGTCAACCAACTGCTTATGAGCTCATTGGGCTTTTTAAAATTTACTATCTGCGCTTCATAGAGACACAGGTATTTTGCTTTTGTAGGACATTCAACAGTCAAAGTAGTCTTTTAAAAAGCACAAATCAGACGCTATTATTGCACTGCTTCTAACCTCTAAAGGCTATCTATTGTAAAGAGATGAAATTTTCAACTACTTAGCCAGGCTCACAGAGACCGTGTGCTCTGGTCACTTACTACATCTTTCCCTGACCTTCATGGGGCTCGAGGCACAGTTGTCCTTTTCAGTCCCTCAGATGCAACAAGCTCTACTTCTTGCTCTCCCAGCTTTAGATTGGCTAATCCATCTACCCAGACCAATTTCCCTCTTATCGTTAAGGTCTCGGTTCAAACGCCACCACTACTATCTTGACCAAAGAGACCTGCCTCCTCAGTGCCTCTCCATCCCTTTGTCCAGTCGTATTTCTGTCACTGTACAACATTTATTTACACGTTTACTCTGTCTTCCTCCACCACTGGACATTTGCTTAAGAGCAGGG
This sequence comes from Delphinapterus leucas, assembly GCF_059928025.1. Classification (NCBI taxonomy): domain Eukaryota; kingdom Metazoa; phylum Chordata; class Mammalia; order Artiodactyla; family Monodontidae; genus Delphinapterus; species Delphinapterus leucas. The sequence continues at coordinate 271,678 of NW_028322266.1, read as the reverse complement.
ACTTTGTAATTTTTTGCTTCCAAGGCTTGCAGCGGACACTGGCACGTAGGTGTGTAGGAAATGTGTGTCTAATAAAGAATAAATATGTGAATGAAAAAAAAAACTGTGAAACACTAACACAAGATTATTCTTCTTTCAAAAGAATAATGAAAAATAATTTCATTCAATAAGAGTCATTCTTAGTTACTGATCCATGACTTAGTAGATCCCATTCAATTTAAAATGTCCCCTTTTTTTCTGATACTTTCACAAGTCATTAATTAAGTGTTGCTCACTTTTAAGGCCAATCTGTGAGACATTATTTAACTTGTCTCCTCTAAAGTTCCAGCATTAACTCAGGCGGGGCTTCACCAAGTACTGATCATGTGACCTTGGCCTCTCATTGCCTCCGTTTTCTCATTTGTAACATGGGTATAATAATCGGCTTATTTCATACGCCTATGAGGAGGAAAACTTCGTGTGTGTGTGTGTGTGTGTGTGTGTGTGTGTGTGCTATATATATGTATTTAAACAGTGTCTTAGAATAGTGTCTGGCACATGATAAGCATTATAGAAGTATTGACTGCTGCTACTAGTACTGTTATTATGAGAACTAACTGTTGAGAATAATCCTTCATATAGGGGTTTATTCCACTGAAGATAAAGGAAACTCATAGAATGTTAGAAATCAGATTAAACACGGAAAGCCAGTAAAATATACCAGGACAGAAGATGATGAGAGTGTGAAAGGATAGAGGAAAAAAAATGGTTTTTGTTTTTCTTTTTCTTTTTTAAAGAAGGAAAGAGCCTAGAAATAGGACAAAAACTATCCATTGGCTATACTGACATGGAGATCGCTGGTGACCTTCATAAGTAAAATTTCAGGACAGTGGGCAGAGAGATTACGGTGAGGGAAGTCAGATGGATGTAAATTATAGAGTAGATGGGACGTGAGGAAATGGAAACAATATATGATGATAACAATTTTGAAAAGTTCAGACATGAATTGGCTAAAGAAGATATGCAGGGATTAGAGGAGGAGGGAGGCTTTCGTGTTACACGTATAGTTTTTAACATTTTAAGTTGGAGTTACTAGTCTAGAATGAGGTTGAATTTTGGCAAGAATCATTCATAAGGAGTAGATGGGTTGTAGAAAATGCAGTGCTGTGAAGTACTTGAGAAGATGAGAGAAAATGAAATGCTATCTGTAGTGCACGTGGCCTATGAACTTGAACTCCTGTAGTGCAAGGGAATACAAAGATCAATGCAAATGCTAATGAATTAACGGATTTGGCAGTGGACTATTTACTGACTTCTGTGTTCCTAATGAGTTAGGAAGCGCCTCACCAGCTCAGAGTGAAGGAAGTAGAGAGGATGGAGGGAAATTTGAGGAGGGTAGGGAAAGCTTCTAAGAAAATAGTCCTTAAGGAGAATTAGAAAGAACTTACTGTAAGTCAGAGCAATATTTCCAGTCTTGAAAATCCATTTGAAGTTGGTGTTTATTAATTTATTGGAATACCAATTTTCCCTGCCACATGATGTTTCTCCAGCTACCTGGATATAAGTTACACAGAGGCAGAAAAGAATGAGAGATAACAATCGAGGGAAAATACAATTAGTATTTTTTTTTACCTTTTTCCACTTCCCCGCTCCAACTCTGGGGAGCCTTCATGGACATGGCTGCCCTCGCAGCCTCCAGCAGCACCCTGTTATCAAAGAATTCAAAGAAATGGAACATAGGTTTCCAACTTAATAATTCAGCAAAATCAAAAATTGTATATAATGTTTTCTGTTGGCAAAGATTTTTGCAATGTAATTTGGTTCCATCTTTTGACAAGTAATTTGGCAATGTCTAGCAAGATAAAAATGTTAATAGCTTTTTACACATTAATTCTAATTCTGGAAGCTTATGCCGATAAATAATTTATAATCCAGAAAATTATTATATAAAGATGCTCATTGTCATGTCATTTGTAATAACAAAACATTGGAAACACCTTTAATTGTTAAGAATAGGAAAACAGTTTAGGAAATTATATCCACTTAGTAGAAAGTGACACAGTTACTATATTATAATTACAAGATGATGGAGCAAAATAAAATAATGCTTAATAAAGAAAGAATGAAGAAAGCTGACCTAAAATTGTGTCTTCCTTATGACAGTAATTATGTAAACATATCAATATTTATTAAAACTTAAAACCAAGATAAAGTTTTAAAAGCTCTGTACCAGTAATGGGGATTTTATGTTCGTTTCAAAATATTTTTTGACACAACTCTTAGAATTTTGTTTTGTCTACTCCTTTTCTTAAGAATTTCTGATTATTACCTCACTTTTCATTTCATAGTTTCAAATAAAGTCAGCAATTTTATCATCAGAGAAGATTAGACTTATTTGACAGTTCATAATTCCAAGTTTTTTGGTATAAAAAGACCATATACAGTTGTAGGTGCTTTCAAAATAAAATTCCGAGAATTTTTTTTTTTGCTTAGTCTTTCCTAGTAGGAGATGAAGCAAACTACCTAAAATTGCTAGCCATTCTTTTTTCATTTTTCTCATTTTATTGATTTATCTTGCCCTTCACAGAAATGATAAGAAATGAGTCTGCAGTTGCCTCTGCCAATTTCTTAAATCCTCTATTATCCACATTATGAAATCATACTAGTATGAATGCTTCCAGTATTTTCAGAACTCTTTAGTTAGTATACTTTAGCACTCTGTATGAAGTATCTTATGTAAGTGTAAAATTTAGACTCAACTTCTGGAAGCTTTTGATTTCTTAGTTCAAAAGTGAGAGATCCTTAGTTCAGCCATATGATTAACAATTACTTGTATAGTAAGAAGCTCCTAAATTAGTGTTTTATGGGTACCTGGCAGTTTTCTTGCCATTTCTCAGAAGTTCTCTATTAAACACATTCTCTCTCTTTCTCTCTCTCTATCTCTCTGTCTCTCTCTGTCTCTCTCTCTCTCTCTCTGTCTCTCTCTCTCTCTCACACACACACACACACACACACACATTGTGATTAAAAGCACAGATTTTGGCATTATGAAATCTAAGGTTCAATTTCCAGTTGTGTAGTTTCTGGGCCACTTGACTTTAGGCAAGTAACCTAATGTCTCTGAACCTTGTTATTTTCATCTGTAAAATAGAAATTACAATTATATCAGACAATCCTCAAAACATCCATAATGATTTTAGAGTTTCAGAGTCAGGTAAAAGCAGGCACTCAGTAAATGGCTAGTGCTTTTATTACTTTATTATTATTTAGGTCTTGGTTTTCCTTGAGTGTGTGAGTCCCCATAATGAAATGTAATTTCCAGTAGATTGAGTAACACCTGTTTTCACCAAAAATTTTAACTGAGTTCATTACTTTCTGTGCAACCCAGATTAGTTTTCTGCCTCCTTTTCTGTGCCGTATGTAGGTGTTCAGTAGATTTATTTAATAAATGTATGAATGCATGAACGCGTAGATGAATTTTTAAATGCTTCTTTTTGAGAAGGTAGAACAAATGTGACACAGTAGAACAGATAAGAAAATAATCCATGGAAAAAATGGCAAAGTCATGTATGTGTCCAGGGCCAGCCTAAGAGGAATTACTTTTTTTTTTTTTTTTTTAGGAAAAATGTGTTGAATAGCTTATTTTAATTATTTTTAAAAGTTAAGTACAGGGACTTCCCTGGCGGTCCAGTGGTTAAGACTTCGCCTTCCAATGCAGGGGGGTGTGGGTTCAATCCCTAGTCGGGGAGCTATGGTCCCACATGCCTCGCAGCCAAAAAACCAGAACATAAAACAGAAGCAGTATTGTAACAAATTCAATGAAGACTTTAACAAATGGTCCACATCCAAAAAAAAAGTTAAGTACAAAACTTTGCTGATGATTTACATATTTAGGACCAATAAAATAATGTGAGATTAGCTGTACTAAAACAGAATGTTGAGCTACATTCACATTAAGTGACATTATATAGTCTGAGTTTATGGAAAACTTCTGAGATGGTGAGTGACCTTTGAGCAGAAAAAGACAGAAGGAGAAATGGCCTTTTCTACATTCTATTGTGCCTCTAAGTAAAATGCTTGGTAATCTAGCTACAAAGCTCTATGTCATTGGCCTTAGGCACGTACTGTGATCTACCTTGTGAAGATCAGATTTTGCCATGGAGAGGATTTGTAAAAGTATCACACATTCCAGTACCGTTGGCAACCACAGCTACCAAAAACTCCAATTTAAATTGATGAGCCTAATATCAGATGATAGTATCATTTCCTTGTGGGTGTTCTGGGAAAAGGTGGGTAGGAAATGTATAAAAGTGAATACTTTATTGACTGAAATAACACTTCATCATTTTGAAAACATAAAATACATTAAAGTTGTTATAGCATCATACATGAATATTTCACTGTATTTTAGACCTTGCCTACAAGCAATGTTTTCTGCCCTTTGAAAGAGAACCATGCTTGTGGTATGCATTAATCATAGAAAAGATTAAACACTGAAAAGAAATTCAGCCTTTAAAGACAATTTGCTTTGATTGATTCAGTGGGTTCTCCTAAAAAGTTAATACCCAGAATTATTGCTTGTTAAATTGGAGTTACAAATTCTTTCAGAGTTACTTAGTATTTTCTTTAATATCAGTATCAAGGAAGGCAAAGCAAATTTACATATTTATTAGGAAATACAGGCACATAATCATAAAACAAGAAAACACAACGTTTTTATAGACTTTATTTTTTAGAAGTGTTTTAATTTTACAGAAAAATTGAGAAGATAGTATAAAGTGTTTCCATATACACTATACCCATTTCCCTCTGTGACGATCAACTTATATTAGTATGTTACATTGTTACAATCAGTGAACAAATATTGATACATTATTGTTTACTATAGTCCATACATTAGTCCAGTTCCTTAGTTTTTACCTAATGTCCTTTTTCTATTCCAGGATTTCATCCAAAACATCACATTACATTTAGTTGCCATGTTTCCTTAGGCTCCTCTTGGGTTTGATAGCTTCTCAGATTTTCCTTGCATGACCTTGGCAATTTTGAGTGGTTAGGCTTGTGTAGGATGCCCGCTACTAGAATTTGTTTGATGCATGTTTCATTGATAATATTGGGATTATGTGTTTGGGGGAGGAAGACCACAAGAGTAGAAGGGTTATTTTGTCAGATCACATCAAGTGTACAAAGTATCAATATGCATTATGAATGCTGAGGTCGACCTTGATCACCAGGCTGAGGTAGTGTTTTTCAGGTTTCTCCATTGTAAAATTACTGTTTTCCCTTCTCCATATTGTACTTTTTGGAAGGAAGTCAATATGCTCAGCCCACAACTAAGGAATAGAGAGTTATGCTTAAGATGGAGTACTACATAAACTATTTGGAATTCTTTTGCACTGGAGATTTATCTATTCTCCCGCATTTATTTATGTATCCAATTATTTATTTATATCAGAAGAACTCACGGATTTTTATTTTATACTTTGGGTCATAATCTAATTCTACGTTAGTTACTTTGTTCCTCAAATTGCTCTAGTCCTGACCCTTGTGAACTCTTTTCAGTTCAGTGGCTCGTGTGCCACTCTGAGGTATCCCCATGCTATATATTTTTTTGGAACTTCCTTACTTTCTGACACTATAAGATGGCCTTGTATATAAATCTTGTATATTTACTGCCCCAGTCCTAGAATCAGCTATTTCTTCAAGGATAACTAGGTCTTTTTAGTGGAGAACAGCATTAGACAGCAGGATCTGGGTGTGGGGTGTGCTAATTGCTGCCCGGATGTCATTGCTTCTAGATCTTCTCAGCTGACAGAGCAAAGAGATAACATGTGTGTACATTCCCCACGTATATGGACATATCTATAAGTATCTCTCTACATAACCATGTGTGTTAAGGTAATATGAAGCAATATTAAGCTAAGCATGAATGTATATTGATGTTTCCAACTTTAATCTGTTACCACATAGATCATCTTAGCCTCATCTCTTGCTTATCTTTAAATTTCAACTGCGGCAAAACACTTGACTTTTAGAAGTATGAAAGTCAAATTGTAGCTACTTTGGGAAGCCACATCATCTAGCAGAAGAATTCTTAAAGGGCAAGGTGTATATCATCAAATTTTAATTTACAGTCAGCAGTACTTTGTAACATCCATAGGCCTCCAGACCTCTGCTTCCAAGAAGAGGAAGTAGCCCATTTCTCCCAGGTTCTTCCACTTAAAACTAAAACCCTGAACATAACAACAGACAAACATAGGAAGACACTGAAAGGTGGAAATGAGAAGGCAGACTTAACTAGGGACTTTGGGACTTGAGGAATAACATGGTGATGAGTCCCCTGTGTTTCCTGTTGCTTCCCATACATCCTGGAGAGGGTATTACAGGAACCCCCAATCAATAACCACCAACAGAACAACAGACAAAAAAGCTTCAAAAAAGAAAACACAAAACCCCCGTTCCCCCTAGCCAAGGTATGAGGAAAGGGGTTGTCAAAGACAGAAAACCATTTGGGCGATAATATACACACTACTCGAGCCAAGTGCCAGTGGAATATTGCACCCATCCCCTATGTCCTGTGGTTTCAGTTGGGCCAAGCTAGGATTTGATCTTCCACACCACCCCACTCCTGCCCTCCAGAAGAGGCAGCGCTCTGATTCGCCACCAGGGCTGTTTCAGTGTGGTGCAGTGGGGAGCTGAGCCTCCACCCCTTTGCATTAGCAAAGAGACTTTCAAAGGTGGTGCCTGACAGGCTAGTTAACACTGGGCTGCCCTCACACAGTCGTGGGGTCCAATGGTGGGACCTAGCCTCCGTCTCTCCCTGACATCGATAAGAATAGGATGTTACAGGTTGGAGGGAGTAGGCACCCCACTAACCCCCAACACATGGTGTCAGTGAGACCCAATGGGGTGCTGAATCCCCATAACCGTCCTGAGGCAGTAAGACAGAATGAGATGGCACAAGCAGGGCTAGTTGGCAGTTCTCTTCCTCTTACCCTGGTGTCAGTGGGGCCAGCAGGTAGCTGACCCTCTACCCACACCCGGCATCAACAAGAAGGAATGAAGTGGGAGGAAGGACAGCAAACACAGCAAACACTTCACCTCTCCCCTCCCCTGGTGTCAAGAAATCTACTGGGGAGATGAACTTCCACTCCTACTAAAAGGCAACAGAATGATATTAATGTTCCCACTTTTGGGGGGAAGGTGTCAGAAGGGCCAGTAGGATAGCTGAACTTCTACTTGATCTGTCTGCAGTGAGAGAATGTAAGTGCCCACTTTTGCTGGGGTTTTGACAGTAGGGCCCAGTGGAAATCTGTACGTAACCCCCCAGTCCTCATACTCCACCTCCAATAGGATGACTTCCTTCTAAAAAGTAATAATAAAATTAAATGGGATACAGAGTCATATAATAACTCACAATGTTTAGAATCCAATTGAAAAATACTCATGGCACCAAGAAGCAGGAAATCACAGAATAAATGAGAAAAGACAATAGACCTACACCAGCACTGAGATAAAACATCTATTGAAATTATCAGACAGGGGTTTTAAATAAGCTGTCACATAAATGCTTCAATTAGCAATTATGTGTTCCTTGACGGAAATGGGAAAAATAGAAAATGTGAACAAAGAACTAGAAGTTATAAGAATAAAAACAAATGAGAACAGTAGAACTGAAAAATACAACAATCAAAAAACTTTGCTCAAGAGTAGAGTGGAGATTACAAAGCACAGAATCATGAACTTAGAAGAGATCAATACAATGTACCACATGTACAGAGAAAAATAGGCTGAGGGGTAGAGATGGGAGAAAGAACAGGATCTCAAGAACCTGTAAACAGTAACAAAAGCACTAACATTCATATCATCAAGGTTCCAGAATGAAAACAGAGAGCACGTAGGACTGACAAAGTATTCAGAGAAATAATGACTGAAACGTTCCCAATTTTTTAGAAGACATAAGCACACATCCAAGGATCTGAGCAAATCCAAAGAGGAAAAACACAAAGGTATCCTTGTCAAGACGCGTCATAATTAAACTTCTGAAAAGTAGAGACAAAACAAATCTCGAAAGTGGACAGGCAGAAACGATGCATCACTTATTGAGAAACCAATTCCAATGACAGCATATTTCTTGTCTAAAATTATGGAGTCAGAAGCATTGACATAACATTTTTCAAGTAGTAAAAGAAAAGAACTCTCAGCCACAAATTCACACTTTTTATATCCACTTTCTTGTTTGACTTATATTAATGGACTACCAACTCATCTTTCTATATCCGGGCCTGCCATCAGACTTCTCCAAAAATCTAGTCACAGTATTTCCAGAGTGATCTTTCTGAAAAAGAAACAAATTTTTCTTATAAAAGTACCTGATTGTGTTATGAAACTTTTCTCTCTTCTAAGTTACCAGGTAAAATCCTTCAATGGATTCCCATCTTTCTTGGAGGAAAATCTCACATCCAAACTCTCTTTGTCCTTTTGGGCTGCTGTAAGATTATACTGCAGGTTGGGTGGCTCATAAACACCAGGAATTTTTTTTCTCACGGCTCCGGAGGCTGCGAGTTCAAGAATAGGTTGCCAGTATGGTCAGATGAGGGCCCTCTTCTGAATCACAGACTTCTCATTGTATCCTCACATGGCAGAAGAGCTTAGGGAGCTCTGTGGGGTCTCTTTTATAAGAGCACTAATACCATAATCATTTCCCAAAGGCCCCACCTACTAATACTATCAGCTACGGAAATTAAGATTTCAACGTATGAATTTGGAGGGGAACACAAAGACTAGACCATAGCACTTACTATACATACATGGACCATGCATGATCTGGCTTCTACGCCCCTCTCCATTGTTTTCTTTTCCTACACGCCAGTGAGCATTTCTCTTTTTTTTTTTTTTTTCTTTTTTTTTGCGGTACGCGGGCCTCTCACTGTTGTGGCCTCTCCCGTTGCGGAGCACAGGCTCCGGACGCGCAGGCTCAGTGTCCATGGCTCACGGGGCCTAGCCGCTCCGCGGCATGTGGGATCTTCCCGGACCGGGACACGAACCCGTGTCCCCTGCATCGGCAGGCGGACTGTCAACCACTGCGCCACCAGGGAAGCCCCAGTGAGCATTTCTTATACTGATTATGAATGGAACTCCTTTCTGGACTGATCCTTAACCATTCATTTTCTGGTAAGTGTGAATTTATCTTCTCTTTTCTTCAAAACTTCACCCTTCCTTCATGTTACATATCCATTTCAATTGCCTTCTACAGGAAGCCCTAATGATATCGCCCATATACTACTGTCCACAGCATGAATTAAGGTCTTACTGTGTCTTCCTATAGCACTCTGTAATACCTTTTACGGTAACTATGGATTTTCTTATTTGAGTGTCACAATACATTGAATTGTAGGTGGCACTATAATGATTTTAGTAACAGTAACACTGGTGCCTAGTTTAACCCATGACATACTTTAGGTGTTCAATATATGTGTGTTGAATGAGTGAATGAATGAATGGTCAATTTGAAATCTTAATCATGTTACTTTTCAAAAATCTGTTAAAAGATACCACAGTTTTCCAGAAGATTAGGGAGTTAGGACCTTAAACTTGATTTAACAGAGGAAATTTTTACTCATACATCCTGCTTAAATACCTCAAAGTAAAACCATAAACCCAGGAATTTAAGGTTATCCATTTGGACTTTCAAGCCAATAATTAATATCTCCTGCCCCGACTGTATTAGATGGTTTCGATGCTCCACTCATATCTCCCCAGCACTCATCATTCCAGTATATGCTGATAGAATCATGCTGCCGCCTGCAATTATCCACCTTAGGGCAGGCCAGAAGTGTACAGGAGTTAATGTATCTGGGTGTAGCTTTCAACCAAGGACAGGGGACTGGAAGATAAGTACTTCAAGTTTCTCACCGATTCTTGGGATAACTCTGAGACATGTTCTGTAGAGTTTCACAGAACTCGTCTGAAGTACTGGCAGCAGTTCCCTGCAGGAGTAATTTATTCGGTAATGCACCTCTGTTGGCTTCCTTCCATGCCTCCATTCTCAATTCCCACTCCACTTCTGAGTTTTCTGGAAGCACCTCCCAGATGAGCAGTTTGCACTCAAATTATTGCCTCAAGGTCTGCTTCTAGGGGAACTGAGTTGATAGCCTCCTAACAACCCAGTGCTCCTTACAGAGCCGTCACTGGTACAAGTACCAAGGCATGGCACATTACGTATCACTCCTCCTAAATCCTTATATTTTCCAATAGATAGGAAAGAGCATTACCTTGAAGAGAAAAAGAGTTCATATGAGGATGGCCAATGGATAAAGGGAAGGAGAGACAGTGCCATTTGTTTTCCATTAATGATAGTGTGAAATGTATGGGCAGATGGTCTAACAGGTGTGACTATAATTTGAGGAGCCTGCTCCCTTGGTTACAGAAGACTGCTATTGTTATTATTATGGAACCACAACCTCATGACTTTATTGTTTCACTTGATGTTACCTTCTCCTTTACCCTTAAATCTTTGTACATCACTGAATTGCAGCCAATAGATTTATTTTCTCCCTATGGCTCCACCACAAAAAGAGACACACATGTGCACACACATACACACACACACACAGAGTTTTGTGTATGCCAGTGCTAGAAAAGACAAGCTCATGGTGCATGTATGCAATGGATATTGTACATTACAGGTCTCTGTGAAATAGTCTTCTGCAGGTTCCTATGTTTATTTTATGAATAATTAACTTTAGTAAAGTTAATTTCCTGAAGATCTTGTTGAAGACTGAAGAAAGGAAGTAAATTGTAAAGAAAACGACTTCGAAACTTGCCCTTTTCGCCCTCTCTTTGTGTCTTAATGAACAAAGGATAACTGGGCCTTTTTTGAAGCCTTTGCTTGAGTTGAAGACACAAAATGCAACCTGTACTCTTATCATAATATGCTCAGTTTATGAGTACCCAAACTTATAAACCGTGAATTTCCCTAAAGTTATTATACCATCTAGAAGATGTTTGCTTGGACGTTTACTTAAAACCAAACAATTGAGGTCTATGTGTCCAAATAATTTCCTTCTCTCTTGCTGTCTCCATTTCAGTTTCCTGAGTTTCTGGGAAGGCCTGGTTTCCCCAAAGGAAGGATTTCTGGTAGAAGTCTGAAGGTCTGACCCAAGAAGAAAAAATCCAGTACAGCCAATGAATTGAGGACAAGAAGTTTTCCGATCAGGTAGGAACATTTAATCTCATACATTACGATCGCCTTAAGTAAGGTGTGCTGATAGCTGGATATGATTTAACTGCTTGGAAAAAGATGCATATATATTATATGACCTACCCCACAAGGAAGCTGTTCTCAATTCTCTTAGAGGTTGTGGTGTTTATCAGAGAGCGCCTTGGGGGAAAATGAATACAATAACAGTATGATGCTTTTTTTTATTATTAGCTCATTGTTGCCAAGTACACTTGGTGACCTTGGTGCCTGTGGTTTAATCCAGGGGGTTAGACAGGTGGAACAGCACATTAACCCTCTTTAGTATTTTCTCCCAAGACAAATCATTTTTATAGGTTGTCTCCATGGTCTTCTAGTTGCTTATCAAAATTAAGCATCAAGCCTTCTAAGTGTGCAATAGCCCCAGTCAGTGTGAGGAAATCAGCTTGGTTCTTATTGGGGCACAGCTTCTTGGCCTTGGCACAAAGTGACTTCGCATAGGGAGTTAGAAGGAGGAGAACGGGACATGAGAAAGGGGAGTTCTGTGTTCTCATTTACCTATGCATGTTGAAACTCCACTAACAGCTTTATTTTCATTAGCAATTTGTGATAAAAACTTAGGGTAAAGGGAATAATGAAGCTGTCCCATTATATGGCAGGACAAAAGATAGTAGTGACATCAAAATCAGGGCCTGTCCATCTCGTTTGCAGCTATATACTGAGTGTTTAGCATAGCATTTGACCCCTCATCAGTATTCAATAAGAAGATGCGTGTTGAATGATTTAGGGATGAATTGATGAATGAAAAAAGTTAATATGGTAGAAAATGTGTTTTATCCTTGTATTTTCGTGTGTTGACTTCTGTATTTCAAGACCCAGCACTGTAACTGACACATAGAATATAAGCAATAAAATGTGTTGAAAGAATGAATGAGTCCCCACTATTCTAAGAATAATTTTAAGACCAACACAGACCCCATATCTGCCAGAGGTATCCAGAGGTGAAAGCCTGGATCTCAGCTAGTGGTAGAGCTGACAGGATTTATCTAGTTTTAATAATTTACAGCTCATCCCATTACATTTAGGCATAGTACCTACATGAGCCATACAATTAAATGTTGACTGAAAAACAATGCACAACCTAGAAGTTGAGAATTATGTTTTATGTGGAAGAGATACTGAGGACTGAAATCAGGAGACAGCCTCTCAGATAGCTCTGAGGGACTGTTCTGAAGAGCTAAGGGAGGGCACAGGGTATTTAGAGGTTCTTGCAAAAAAAAAAAAAAAGACAGGTAGTTGGAACATCAAAAGATTACTGTTAATTAAAGAAACTAGACATCTTAAGTTAATAAATGTAGCACTTTTCTATATATGGTGAGATGCAAGAATCTGGTCTCCTGGAAATCATTCCCTTGATTTGCACTTGAATTATCTAGGGCCAGTATCCTGTTTTCTCCATCCTGAATCCCCTCAGGGTGCGGCTTTGGGTGTGGCTTCAGTGGCTGATGGCTTGATGGCTATAACATCCTGTGTTACTGATAAGGCTGGCTACATTCTTTCTCCACATAAATGACTTGAATATGGATAGTAAATCTGTGGATTTGCAAAACGTAATTCTTGGAGCATTTTTATAAGGACAAAGTTCAGGGCGATTTCAGAATCACTAGTGGCTAAAATTGCTATTTATACTTTTCCACTGGTAGGTAGTAATCTGCTGTTGCTGTCTTCAGTATTCCCAAGGGATAACAAAAGCCATTTAATTCAAGAAAGAAAGGTAAAATTTAGCACAATGCAGCTTCCACAAAACCAAACACACACCCAACTCTCTCAGATATGAAGTAGTAATCTAAAATAGAATCCTGGAACTAATTGCAAAACAAGAGCAAATGTACTCATATTGGATAATTTTATTCTTTTATTAATGTTTGATACATATATGTATTTATTATTAAAATTCAAAGTTGCTGTATGGAGAAATAGTTTTGTACCAATAGTGTCTTTGTATGTGTTTATCAATAATGTATGAGATTGCCTCCTATGCTCCTTTTCTTTTATTGGGGGGGGAGGGGGTGTGTCACGCTACGTCAAGGTCGGGAGTCAAACCCGCCACGACTGTCCATGAGGGGTTTTCCCGGGTCCCCACTTCAGGCCGGTGAGGGTGGCCAGGGGCAGCCGAAGACGTGCGTACGTGCGTGCGTGCGTGCGTGCGAGCCTGCGAGTCCACGGGGCGGGTCGCGCGTGCCGGGAGTGTTTCAGCCCGGCCCCCGGCTCACTGTGGTCGCCTCACGCCGGCCCGAGTTCGCAGCAGCGCTGGAGGCCCCGGGCCTGTGACCACAAAGAGGGAGCCGGGGGTCGGACGGGAGCGCTGCGGCGGCAGCTGAGGCCCAGACCAGGCCCCCCTCAGCCTCCCGCCTGCCCGTCTGCCCCGCCCCCGCCGGCGGCGCCGCGCCCCTCCCCCAACCGCCAGACTAGCGCGGTGCGGGGCCCGCGCGCGAAGACATGGGGGAGAAGCTGGAGCTGAGGCTGGAGTCGCTCTTGGGGACCGAGCCCGCCGTCTACCCGTGGCCGCTGCCGGTCTACGTAAGTGCCGTCCGTCCCCTCCTCCCGGACCCCCGCTCCTGTTCCCCCACGGCGCGCGCTGAGCCCACCGAGAAACGGAGCGACTCGAGTCGCCAGACCCTCTTTGGAGCCCCCCTTCCCGCCCCGCCGTGGTTCTCCGCGGCAGTTTCCAGCCCCCGCGCGCAGGGTGGGCAGAGGGGAGCCGGCGCCGGCCGGGGGGCACAGACTCGGCCGCGGGCAGCCCGCGCTTCCGAGGGGCGCCCGAGCCGGTCTGCGGTTGGCTCTGCAGGGCTGGGGACCCCGGTCCCCCCGGTCCTGGAATGTCGGCGGGCTTGCCCTTCTGTGCTTTAGGATCTGACATGTAGGGTTTCTTTTTCCTGGTAGTTTATTCTTAGCGCTGTCAACGTGCTTAGTTTTTTTAATTTTTTTTTATTTTTCAGGGCACCCTTTCCTCCCTCTCTCCAGTTTTTTTGTGTTTCTGTTTTGTTTTGCTTTAGTGAGGCATTTTGTCCCTCTGATCTTGAGTGGGTGGGCTGGCAGGACACTTGGAGAGGAGGCGTTCTGTCCCCTGATCTTGAGTGGCCTTTGGAAAATGACAGGCCAGACGGAAATTTACACAGGCGTCCGGTGATTCCAGAAATGCAGGGTGTCCGGCTAGGTGGGCGCCCGGCCTGTCGTCCCCCGTGGCGGCGTGGTGCGCGTGTTCCTTGTCTCAGGGTTTACGCTTGGGCCCCGCAGCCCAGCTTCCAAAGGGAAAGCGCAGCGGGCGCCTTGGGCCGGCGCCTTTGGGGCGCCCTTTCGTGCGCTCGGCTTGCGGGGGACCGGCCTCCAGGCGACCCGGCGGGGAAGCCCGCGCGACCCGGCCCTCGCGCGGGCTCCGTGTGTGTCAGTTTGTGGAAAGTGTGTCGCGCGCGGCCGGGGTCGGGGTCGGGACGCTGGGACCACCTGGGAGCCGATGTAGAGGGATATGATTTCCATTTTCAAGGCGCATTCATCCTGTGCAGGGAGACAGCCTAACATAAAATTTGCCTAACAAAAACTATATTAACAGGTGGAAAGACTATCTCCCAGTTGAACAGCGGATGCCTGGGACTCGTTTCATTGCTTTCAAAGTTCCTTTAAAAAAGGTGAGCAAAAGTTAATACCGTATTCTTCCAGAAATCTGAATTCACCATATAGAGCCCTGGCTCTCAACCCCGTCGTACTCCATTTTCCCTTTTTATACCAAATACTTTTTAATACCTCTTTTACTATCCAGAAATGGGATTCATAGACAAATACAACCAACTTTTGTACTTAATTAAAAAACAAAAAAAAAACAATGCAATGCCCTAACTATAAATAAAGAATAAAGTAATTTATAAGAAAGTAATATGTATCTCAGTATGTAAATGTTTGGGGATGACTATACTAGAAATAAAGAAATAGTCGGTTACTTGTACCATGAATGCAATAAACTGTGGACTTTGATTGATAACGATGTGTCAGTGTTGGTTCATGAATTCTAACAAATGAAGCACACTGGTATGGCATGTTGATAATGGGGAAGGCTGTGTGGGATGAAGGAGAGAGGGTGTAAGTGGGAACTGTGTACATTTTGCTCAGTTTTGCTGTGAATCTCAAACTGCTCTAAAACTAGTCTACTAATGAAGAAAAAAAGTGTGTGTTGCTGACACTTGAATAACCAAAGAGATCAATGGAACAGGGTACATGTATAAGCCAAATACATGAAAGAATATTTAGCAGTGAAAGCCATCCTTCCTATATGTAGATATTCAAGAAGTATTTATTTCTGTGTCTATTTTCAGGCACTCCGCTTGGAGCTGGCAATACAGTGGTAGGCAAAATTGATGTGGTCCCTGCCTTCTGGGAGTTTAGAGTCAGGTTAGGAGACCAACATGAAATAAACAAACATAGAAATAACTATATAGAAGTGAGCTTATTTTCTTCCGTCTAATCTCTCTGGAAGAAAGGATTGTAATATCGCTTGTAAGCTGCAGAGGAGGAAACTTGACTTTGAATCTCATATGTTAGCATCCCAGGGTTTGAATAAATGGATAACATAGTAAAGGATTTTAAACATATGTTCTTCCTTATTTTATTCTTTCTGACAGAGTTTTGAAAAGAATCTTGCTCCAGAAGAACGTTTCTCCCCCTTGGATCTCTTAACAAAATCCAAGGACAGAATGAAGAACTTGGGCTGATTATTGACTTAGCAAATACTCGCCGCTCTTACAAGCCAGAGGTAAATGGAAGGCGTAATTGAAAATGACCTTCTTTCTGATACTGTAATAATTCATAGTAGTTCAGTAGTTATCATCTTATGCTAAGGTGAGTCCTGGCCTTCTCTCGTGGGTTCAAAAAGGGAAGCTAGTGGTTTCCTTAAATACACATTTGTAATTGCTGTTTCAAAATGAGATGAAAGATATGAATTGAACTATAGTATTTGGCAGTAGGCTCTAGATATGCTTAAGAAATTCTGTAAGCTTCCATGTTCTACATTTTGAAAATGAAGTAAACTTTTAGTAGTTACAGTAGTATCCTAAAAAGAAAGAAAGGTATGTCCATTATGTCTTTAGCACTTATGTTAAGCAGTTGCCTGAGCATGTTTAAGCATCAGTGTAAAAGACAATTGTTCTCTAAGTTTTATGCTTCCTTTTCCTGATGCCTTCTGATATAGTACAGAAACCCATCTATTCTCTTGGCCCATGTAGGACATTCCAGTGCAAAAGAATTATCCTCCTTCTGACCTGTTCCATGGCCTTGGGAGACAGTAACACCTAATGTCTTTTAATATTTGTAGAGCAGTTTGCCATTTAGAAAGTTCTTTCATATCCATTGACTTAGTTAATCTTCACAGCAATCCTTTGCTCTTGAAGTGGAAGTAGTACTGATATCTCCTACTGAGTGCTTACCCTGCACTAAGCTCAGAGGATAGACAACTACAATTACTAATTTTACAGACGATGAAACTGACTCTCGGAAAAGGAAGAATTGAAATTTCAGCTCTGTTATTGCTTTTTTTTTATTGTGGTAAAATATAGAGAAATCATATTTCTTGTAACCGTTTATAAATATGCAGTTCAGTGGCATTAAGTACAGTCACAGTGCTGTGTAACCATCACCGCTGTCTAGAACCAAAACTTTTTCATCATCCTCAACAAAAACTCTGTAACCATCAAACAGTAACAACCCCATTTTCCCTCCCACCAACCCTTGGTAACCTCTATTCTATTTTCTGTCTCTGTGAATTGGCCTATTCTAGGTACCTCGTGTCAGTGGAATCTGCAGTATTTGTCCTTCTGTGTCTGGCTTATTGCACTAAACGTCGTGTTTTCAAGGTTCATCCATGTTATAGCACGTAACGAAATGCCATTTCTTTTTTGGCTTAGAAAATCCCATTGTGTGTACATAGACCACAGTTTGTTATTCAACGGTTGATTGACACTTGGTTGTTTTCCACCTTGTAGGTATTGTGAATCATGCTGCTGTGATCATTGGTGTACAGATATTTGTTCAAATCCCTGCTTTCAGTTCTGTTAGATGTGCAGCGTAGGTAGTAGCAGAGTTGTTGGATCATAGCCTACTGCCAAATACTAAGCTGTACGCTTAACCTGTGAGAAAGTGCCAAACTGTTTTCTACAGTGTCGTCTTGTTTTTAAACAATTATCACAAATTTTAAGCATATACAAAAGTATAAAACTACTGTGAGTGTTCCTTGTATACCCAGGAACTCATCCAGCTTTCTTATTTACCAACTGATGGCTGTCATGTTTTATCTATACCCCCACCTGTTTCACCCCATTCCGTATTATCTTGAAGCAGCTCCGAGACAACATGTAAATTACACCTGTACGTTTTTGGTACGTGCATTTAAAATATAGGACTTTTATTCCTTAATATCATTTTTTAATATTAAATACCCAGGGAGTGCTCAAATTTGCAGTTGTCTCCTAAACGTCATAAAAAATTGTCTATAAGAATTTTGAATTAGATCCAAATAAGGTCCACACTTTGCCGTGGATTGTTAGGTCTCTGAAGTCTTGTTTAATCTATAGGTTCTCCCTCCATGTCTCTCTCACTTTTTTTTTCCTCCTTGAATTTTGTTTTTAAAGAAACCAGGTAATTTGTCCCATCTAGATGCCGATGATTACATTCCATGTGTTGGTAACATATTCTTCAGTCCTTTTATTTCCTGTAAATCGGTAGTCGATCTGAATGAAGCTTGCATGTTTTGTTTTGGCAAGACAGTTTCATGGGTGATGATGTGTTCTTCCATGGAGACGTATATAGTTGTGTCTTTCTGTGGTATTAGCAGTCACTGATGATTCATACCTACATCCATTAATTCAGTTGAGGCTTCAAAGAATGGTGAATTCTGTTGTTCTTTTTTTCACTTATTAGCTGGGTATATTTGTACGAGGAGAAGATTCCCCTCATCAGCTGTTTGGTTGCTCAGTTGTAGAGGCATGATTCTCTTCTTTTATTTAACAGTTTTCAAAATAATGAGTTGATTCACAAATATCCTCCAGTGTTGACCAGTTTTGTAAAATTTTATTTATTCCTCTCACCGTGGACTCCGTTACAGTTATTATTCTAACTGAGGCCCTATCTTTGGCCAGTTGGAGCTTCTCGGTGACTCCTGAGTCCTTTGGACATGACATCAGTTGTTTCTAGACTTTTTCAGTGGTCAGAGCTAGGAAATATGTACGTTTGTTTTTAATATTTTTAAAATATGTCATAGGTTCCTACTGCTACTTTCCATTTAAATTCAGAACTAGAGAATTTTCACTTATCCTTTTCTGTCTTCTATTGATAGTCTACTTTCTCCCACCTCAAGAATACCAGTTCTCAACAATGCCTGAAATTGCCTCTGTTTCCTAATTCGAATCCAAGTTCTTCTGACTCTATTCTACTACTCTCCTTAAATCACAGCCGCTTTATGGCCCTTGAAATGTAAGATAGAACATAAATGTAGGCAGAACTGTTTATATCATTTTGAGTTACATGTGCATTCATTCACATAGATTTGCTTTTCCTTTTGCATGCCTGGTAACTGTCCGTTCTGCAGTTTGAATGAAAATCAAGTGATAATTACTGGTTAAAGCAGCTTTGGAAAAAATGGCTCTCATCAGAATGACTGACATACAAAGTTTAATGTACTCTCCTGGTTTATATTCTGCCTTCTCTAATTAATTTTTTATTCTTTCCCTACAAAGGAAATAATACATATTTTCATGGTTTTGCCTTATAGGACTTACCAGAAACTCTTCCTTATTTAAAAATGTGTACAATTGGGCATCAGGTGTCAGATGACGACACTAGTTTTAAATTCCAGTGTGCTGTTAATGGGTTTCTGAAAGAACATAAAGATAACGGTGAGTTGCTTTTGTGTTTGTTTTTGTTTTTCCTTTACCTGAACTTTGGTATGCATTTTGAGTGGGGTTGGGGATTTTTAACATTTTTAATAGTTCTGACATTCGTGTCAAGTTGTGTTTGGTAACATTAAGGTGGAAATGTCAGATGGTGCTACTAGAGTACGGTGTTTTTCCTGTTTATGGTCACAAACAATTTAGTTGAGTTTGGAAAGTGATCTTTGTGAGAAATATGAACTGAGCTAGCTTACTTATCTCTTTTTTAAAAATTTGAATGGAAAATACATAAAAACATAAAAATGTTCTTTTGTCCTGTTTATTGGTTGAGAGGTGGAAGAAAAGGTTTAGACTCTCAGGTTCTTAGCGTACATAAAAGAGAAAACAAAAAGCAAAGGTTCAGAGTGAGACAGATCCCTAGAAGCAAAACAAAACAGAGTGGACCAGGTAGAGTGGCTTCCTCATCATATATGTGTTTAAGATATTTTTGCTGCTTTTACCCTTCGGGTGCAAGTGAGGAAGAACACTACCACCTCTTACTCTTATCTTCAGACAGGAAGAACTTAAAAGGCTGGTGTTTTCTTGTTTCCGCTTTAAGATCTACTCTGTTGATAGTAGGTGTTAATAGCGTGTGAATTTTAAGGATCCACTTGCCTTTTTCTAGCATCTAACTATCAGAAGGAACATGGTGTTCGCCATGTTTTAAGACTGAGGAATCTTTTGTCTTTGGAACACCACTGACGCCCATGTGAAAGTGTTCATTTTGTCCTCTTTCTAAATTTAGCCTGAGGAGTGTGCACTTTATTAAATCAATGTAACAGACAGTAAATATTCCGTGTATATATAAAATGATGCACGTATATACATAAAACAGGGAGTAGGGGAGAGGGAATAGAGATGGAGGTGGGAAGATAGGGGATAGGAGGCGAGAGAGAGAGGGAGCGACTGGAATTTCAAGATAAATGTTCATTCTATAACCTGGTTGCTTAATGCAGGTACTAGCTCTTAAATATCTTCAGCCCTATTCACAGATCTTCCGTGTACTTTAGCTTTAAAACTTGAGAGGCTTGGCCTGTCCTGTGATAACCAGGGTGTCTAGAAAGGAGGCAAATTATCTGATGTGTTTAAACTGTAGTCACAGAAATGTTACCTCTTAAGACGTTAGGGCGCAGCTGCCGGCCTACTCACTTCCTCCAGGCTCCTTTGTGTGTGTTCTGTCTGTTCCGCGTGGGCTAGAAGATCCTTACAAGTGCATGAGAACACGTTTGTAAACCTTGATTGTTCACATGTTATACCAAGTGTAGTCCATTGCATATGCTGACTCCTCTGTGGGTCTTCTGCATGCAGTGGGCTAACTTCACCATGCTGTCTGCCATTGCAGTCTCAGGACCTTAGTTATGATCCATTGGTGACTTCCTCTGCTGTAAGGCCCTCCCACAGATGCCAGGCTCACTGATAATGAGGAGGAGACTATACTACGCACTCCCTAGAATGGGTAGAGACTCAGAAAATGAATTGTTTCAGTAAACACCGAGAGCCTTATAGGTTTGTTGTTAGGGCACGGGGATACAGAGGTGAGTAGAAGTCTTTGTTCAGTAGCAACTTCCAGTTGTCTAGGAAGAGAAACATGTAGTGAGTCTAAGTGGGTTAATTATGATAAAAGAATCAAGTGCAGCAGGAATATAGAGGAGAAATTGAGGAAGGCCTGACTGAGGAGACAGCGTTTGAGCTGGGCTTGGGGGAAGAGGATTTTGCCGGAATGAGGAAAGGACAGCCCAGGTATTGGGGACAGGTACAAAAGGCCCAGGGCTTGAACTTGTGCTCTGGAGGGGCAGCCTCTGGTGTGACTAGAGGGTAGTGTGAAAGGGCAAAGAAGTCATACATTCATTTTCAGCAAATATTTGTATAACACCTTCTGAGTTGAAGGCACTGTTCTAGGAAGTAGGAAGAGAACAAAGCTCTTGCCCTTACGTACTTTCCATTCTAGTGGGGGAGAGAGATGAATAAATAAGTCAATATGTGGAGTGTCAAGCGGTGGTAAATGCTTTGGAGAATAACAAAAGAAGATGAAGAGGTGAGGGAATGTGGTAGGTGATCAGGGAAGTCCCCTCTATTAAGATGTCGATTGAGCAGAGCCTTGCAGTGAGAAACAAGCCATTGGATATCTGGGAGAGTGGAGATGGGGTGGGAGGGTGTGTTCTGGGAGAGTGGAGATGGGGTGGGAGGGTGTGTTCTGAAGCAGAAGGAATAGTAGGTGCAAAGTCCCTGAGGCACGCCTGTGCTTGGCATGTTTGAGGAATAGTAAGGAAGCCAGTGTGGCTGGACAGGGGAAAGTGAGTGAGGGCAGGGCAGTAGAGAATGAGATCAGGGGAGGCTGGCAGGGCAAAGGAGGGAGGTGGATGATGTAGGTCCTTGTAAGTCATAGTTTGAACTTATAATTCAGTTGGAGAGACAGACTGATATCTGTTTATAAAGAGTTCTCAATGCTGTGCTAACAACCTGGGCTGTATTCTGTGCTAAGTGAAGATGTTCAAGCGACAGAGCAATCCAGCCAAGTTTATATTTTAGAAAGATAACAGCGTCACTATCCAAGACACATTGTAGACTATGTATGTAGTACGTGTATAGTGTGCTGCTCTTCTATAAACTACAGGATACCTGTTACGTACAAATACTTACATACAAGATACAAGTGTGAATGTAAGCACTTGGGAAATATCTGAAAGAACCACACAAGAAACTGGGAGAGTCGGACAACTTTCCATGTCCCGTATGATTGGAATGCTGAAGGGTACACACACGAACTAATGGACGTGTGCTACCAGCCTCCGGCTAAGGAGGGAAATTGCAGGCATCAGAATCCTCTTTACCGATCAAGCGCGTTAATCCGCCTGCGTGATGACAGTCATCTCGACACGCCACGCGGTGGCGCATGCGCGGTAGAAGGAGGTCCGCGAGCTGCGTGGGCTTGTGCCTAGGCGCCTGTGGTTCGTGGCCTTGTGCTGGCACCGGGGATGCCGGGTTGGCGACTTTGGCACTCCTGGCGGGGGTGACATGAGCCAGTTCGTCGGCCACGAGGAAGGGCGGAAAGCACATCCCGGAAAGGTAATGCGCCTTGGCCCCTGGGCGTTGCCGGTGGAGCTCGGAGCCCCTGGGCCTGGGCTTCCGTCTCTTGTGCTGTCGCCTGTCACAGTGGCCCCCGGCGCTGTGCTAGGGGGTGCTCGTCGTCTCGCGGCTCAGTTCATAGTAGCTGAAAGGGACAGTGTGTGATGTTCTGATTTCTCCCCATCGTTTTAAAAGGGAGGCTCTGGCCATTGCTCCTTGGGTAAAATGCAGCGGGACTGCTTTTTAAGATGGGACTGTCAGTGTTGGGGACCCTCCTTAATTACCAGGATGGAATCCCCTTCAGTTCCTCAAGCTGTGTTGTTTAGGCACAGAAAATGTGAGTAATAGGCACTGGAACTAAGTTTGAGTGAAAAAACGCACCGGCACCGCCGAGTTTTCCATCGAGACAGTTGATCCGTGTTGTCTCTTGGAATTATAAAGGGCGTACTGTTGCTTCCTAACCAGTGTCCTTTGAGAGCTCTACCTCTGTACGTTCAAATGATGAATTTTGAGGCTTTGCTCATACGTGGAGTAAACCCTTAAATTCCCTAAGACCTTCCTTTCCTCCGTCTCATACCCCATTAAGCCCGCTTCAGTTTATCTCCTGAATTTCTTCTGAATCTGTCAACTCTTCCTCAACATCCTAATACTGAACTTGCCTGTCTGTTGCAGTGAGGTCCTAACTAGTGTCCATATATCTTGTTTCCTTCCAATCCATTCTTCACACAAGAAACCTTAGAAGCAAGTTGGGACATTGCTCATAAACATGGCTCAAAAACATTGTTTTGAGAATAGAAAACAAACTGTTGGCCTTTAACACTCTGCGTGGTCTAGAATCCTGTCTGCTTCTCTGCTACGTGGACTCCAGCTTGGTGCCTCTCCAACTTTAATATGGGTATGCCTCTCCTGTGGATCTTGTTAAATGCAGGCTGTAATTCAGTAGTTCTGGGTGGGGCCTGGATTCTGTGTTTCTAACGAGCTCCTAGGTGACGGTGACCCTGAGAGCAAGGGTCCAGCTCCTGCCTTTCTCCCTTCTTTCTGGAAGAGCAGGACGTCTGCCCCCCCGGGAGGAGAAAACATCTGCAACGTGACTACTAGCAACCAGCTTCCCTCACAGGCAAGGGACCTTTACCACTGCTCCCTACCATTTTGTCTGAGGCGCAGCAAGCCAAAACACTGACATGCTGAGGTTTGCAGCAAAGAGGAGGTTTATTCACAAGGCAGCCAAGCGAGGAAGTGACGTGACAATAGCTCTCAAATCCGCCTCCCCAAAGGCAAGGGGCTTGGGGTATCTATGGGATAAAGAATAAAGAAGCAGGGCAGTATGAGGCACGGGGAGCATGAGGAAAGGTGATTGGGAAAAGGTGTGCCCATCATTGTCCTGAGCTGGCGTAACTAGGCTGCGGGGCTCAGCACATTCTCAGGCTGTAGTTTTCGGCCCTCTGATGGCAGGAGGTCAAAAGGCACTGGGCCAGGTGGAAGATCGGTGGTCCTCTCCAGTCTTAACCAGCTCAGCCTAACTAGACACAGCTGATTCCAAGTTCCTGGACAATACCCGGGGCAAACATCTTATTGCTTATGCTACGTGCTATTTGGAGGACGTGCAAGTGTTCAAGCTACCTTGAGGAGTGAAGACAGGATTTGACTAATCCTTACACATGGTTTCACCTCCAGATGAGCAGAAGAGGCCTGTAGGCTGAATCTGGCTCCTGGCACCTGGAATTGGAGGCAGATGGTTTAAAAACAGGCTCTCCCGCCCTCTGTGTTATCTTAGGTAGATAGACTATTGAACCTTCCTGTGCCTGTTTCTCCACCAGCAGCATGGGGACACTCAGAGTCCCTCTCTTGGGGGCTGTTATGGGGGTTCAGTGAGCTATAGATGCATGCACAGGCACACGGGAGACACCCAGTGTGTGTTAGCTTCATGCTTACTTTTTATTAGGAGACCAGTATTGTTAGAAGATTTCTGGTTTGGACAACAGATTAGATAGGTGGTCATTACTATAGTTTATGCAACAGCAATTCACATTACCATTTGCAAAAAAGCAGTTGGTTGTCCAACGGGGATTATAAACATCCATTTACCATGAGCTACTGAACAGATACTTTACAGAGTAACTACTTCAAGTACTATTTAAGATCAATTCTCTATGTTGTCTTAAGCAGTTGTTAACCCCCAATTTTGTGAATAGTACCAAGTAAGTCACTTGAACATCAGCTAGAGCAGTCTGTTATCACTTAGCAAGCCTAAAGCTATAGTTCAACAATTTTATTTACTGTTCTATGACAAAAATGACTCTCAACAGCTATGCCCTGGATAAGTAATCAGCTAAAGCTAGTTTGACTGACCAAATCTGATTTACTGAGTGAATAAGCCAGTTGATTTAGAAAGGTCTAATGCATATTTCTCATCCATTCAGCATTCAACTGTTTCCCATGCCTAAAATGTCTTTTTTCCCATTCGTACATATCCAGATTCCTACTTCTGTGCCGTAGGGCTTGGCTGAACTACAACTGCCTTTAGTGACACTTTTCTCACCTGCACAATTGGAGATAATTTTAGTCTCCTCAAGACTCCCACGGGGTTACCTCTGTTGTGACACTTGACGATTTGGTGGCATATTTTACTTTATTTTATTTTAAATAGCCTTCCATTACTCCGTGCACATCAAACGGTAAATGCTTTCTCCTAGTAAACGTGTATAACGATTTTCTGAACTCTTCTGCTCTGGGCAAGATTCATAAATACACCAGGCAAACATAGTGAAAGAGGAGACAGTACTTGTGTTATATTCAGTTGGGTCTTGATACCTAAGTGTGACTCTTAACCAAGGATTATGCAGTAATTAAGGACACAGGTTAAAGTTGTTTAGAGTGTGTCCTAAAGTCTCCCTGGCAGAATTTAAATCTCTCCTCTGGAAATTGTAGACCTGAGACAAATTACTTCCCTAAACTTCATTTCCTACATCTGAGAAAGATAATAGTATCTACCTTGTAGTAGACTGAATAGTACCATTGCCCCCAAATGTCCACCTTCTAATCCCCAGAACCTATGAATGTCACCTTAAATGGCAGAAGGGACTTTGCCAATGGGATGAAAGTAAGGGTTTTGAGATGGGGAGATTCTTCTGGACTACCTGGATGGACCCAGATGTAACCACTGGTGTTCTCGTAAGAGAGAGGCAGAGGGAGTGTTTACTCCAAAGAGAATGTGATGATGAAGTTGGGGTTGGATTGATGTGGCCAGAAGTCAAGGAATGCTGTCAAGGAAACAGATTCTCCCTTAGAGCCTCTAGAAGGTGGATGGACGGCCTTGTCAACTCCTGGTTCCAGCCCAGGGAAACTGGTTTTGGACCTCTGTCTTCCAGAACCATAAGAGAATGAGTGTGTTTTGTTTTACGCAAGCTCATTGGTAGTCATTTGTTACAGCAGCCATAGGGAACTAATGCGTACCTCATAGGAACTATTTCTCCAATTAAAATGTGTGACTGGAAACACACTTGGTGGCATGTCTGACACACGGTAGGTATGCTACTGTGGGTAGTTCTTGGAAAGTAAAGCCTTGGTTTTTGAGGAATCATCAAAACCAGTA
The DNA here is from genome assembly GCF_059928025.1 of Delphinapterus leucas. Classification (NCBI taxonomy): domain Eukaryota; kingdom Metazoa; phylum Chordata; class Mammalia; order Artiodactyla; family Monodontidae; genus Delphinapterus; species Delphinapterus leucas. The sequence goes on along the minus strand of NW_028322266.1, from coordinate 245,871 downwards.
CAATGGTTGCCATGTTTCTCCTTGTTCATCCTGGTGACAAACCTGTAGAGAGAGCTCCATCCTTTCCCACAGGACGCCCACCCCTAGTACTTACAGGGAAGAGGTTATGTCTCACTTCAGGCACCTTCCTCTTTCCCTTTCTACTTTTTGTTTCATTAATCTTCATCCAGCTGGCCTTTCTAAGTTAAAAAAACAAAACAAAACAAAACCATTTCTCAATGGATTCAGATACTACCCCAAGTTAATATTCCAACCATGTTCTTGTTCTTCTGGATCTCACCACCAGAAATTTCTGAGCTGAAATCCTCTCTAGTTTCTAGGATCAGTCACTTTCTAATTTCTCCCTTCTCAAGTTCAGAGTCTTGTCAGTTTAGTCCCTTCCCAAACCACAACATCTATTAAGGTGACACAGCAAAGTGATGAAAGTCTAGACGGTCTGGTTTTCATCCTGGGTTTCTGCCCGCTACTTACTGTGTGGCATTAGGCAAGCTATTCAACCCCCCTGGGCCTCAGTTTCCCCCCAAAAAGGTGAATATTATGAACATTACCTACCTATAGGGTTGCCATTATGAGGATTAAGTGAGTTAATATTTGCTAAGCACTTAGAATATTACTTGTTATAGTCTAAGCACTACAGTTGTGCTTGTTAATAATAATAAATGCAATTCCAAGCGTATAACTTACTCAACTTTCTGTCATAACTTTGAAGTGTTGGTCTCTCTGTTGGCCAGCGTTGCAGGGAAATGAGTCGAGGCATGGGCTGAGGCATTGCTACCAGTGCGTGGTGTGTTCCCAGAACTAGGAACAGCCGTGTGAAATAGGTAGTGGTTCTACTTGGAGACGGGGCAGACTGGAAAATGACAGCCCTGGAGGTGTGTCCATAGGTTTGGTGTCAGAGCTGCTGCCTGCTGAAGCACTGATGCCGGCCTAAGCCGTAAATGGGGGGGGCGCTGGGGAAAACAGGGGCAGAATGGAAAGGGAAAATAGGGGAAGAACGGAAAAAGATAGCCTAGGGAGGAGGTGTGGTGTCCATAGCTTCGGGGTCAGAGGTGCTGCCTGCTGCAGCACCGATGACACCCGAAGCCGTAGATGGGGGGCTGGGGAAAAGAGGGGCAGAATGGAAAGGGACAACAGGGGAAGAACGGAAAACGAAAGCCCGGGAAGGTGGTGTGGTGTCCATAGCTTCGGGGTCAGAGGTGCTGCCTGCAGCAGCACCAATGACACCCGAAGCCGTAGATGGGGGGCTGGGGAAAAGAGGGGCAGAATGGAAAGGGACAACAGGGGCAGAACGGAAAACGAAAGCCCGGGAAGGTGGTGTGGTGTCCATAGCTTCGGGGTCAGAGGTGCTGCCTGCAGCAGCACCAATGACACCCGAAGCCGTAGATGGGGTGCTGGGGAAAAGAGGGGCAGAATGGAAAGGGACAACAGGGGCAGAACGGAAAACGAAAGCCCGGGAAGGTGGTGTGGTGTCCATAGCTTCGGGGTCAGAGGTGCTGCCGGGAGCAGCACCAATGACACCCGAAGCCGTAAATGGGGTGCTGGGGAAAAGAGGGGCAGAATGGAAAGGGAAAACAGGGGCAGAACGGAAAACGAAAGCCCGGGAAGGTGGTGTGGTGTCCATAGCTTCGGGGTCAGAGGTGCTGCCGGGAGCAGCACCAATGACACCCGAAGCCGTAAATGGGGTGCTGGGGAAAAGAGGGGCAGAATGGAAAGGGACAACAGGGGCAGAACGGAAAACGAAAGCCCGGGAAGGTGGTGTGGTGTCCATAGCTTCGGGGTCAGAGGTGCTGCCTGCTGCAGCACCGATGACACCCGAAGCCGTAGATGGGGTGCTGGGGAAAAGAGGGGCAGAATGGAAAGGGAAAACAGGGGCAGAACGGAAAACGATAGCCTGGGAAGGAGGTGTGGTGTCCATCGCTTTGGGGTGAGATGGGCTGCCTGGCTGATCTGAGAAAAGCGAGTGAAAGTGGGAGAGCTTCTCCCTAGCTGCTAACTCTTCTCAAGGTCTAGCACGCACTGAACACTGGCCTGCCGGCTCAGCCTGGGTGTTGCCATTGCATTGTACGTGTCACAGAGCAAGGGCGGGCGGGTCAGGGGGTGGGCTGGGGGCCCCACACAAGCCCAGCCCCTGGAGAAACCCGGCCCGAGGGCAAAGAGCCCGAGCCCTTCTGGACTTTCTAGCGGCTGGGACTTGTCGCTGTGGGTGGCAGGTGTTTGGCACCGGATGGGCCACCATGCGGAGACTGTTGGGGACTGTGGAAGCCTTGTCCTCCAGAGCTCACGCTGCCTGGGCACCGGCTCTGCAGACCCCTCAGCCCTGGGTATGTATCGGCCAGCCCTTCCCCGCAACGGGGCCCAGAGGCCAGAGCCTGCCCAGAGCTGAGTGCAGGAGGCACCCAGAGCTTGCCAGGCTGTGGCCCGCCTCCTCCGTGGACCTCCCCAGCTTGTCCGCGAGCCCTGGAGACAGGAGCAGGAGCGCCTTCTCCAGGGCTGCTGAGCTGCCAGCATCACCGTGAGCCAGGCGGTGAAGGTTTCTGAGCAGGGGATGCAGAGCCCTGACCCGACTGGATGCTGCACCCCACGATGTCCCTTCCTGGCAGGTAGGTTCTTTCTTCACTTGTTTTTCGAAATTTGGTAAAAGAACATTTCAACCTTCGACTGTTCTTCAGGGTATACAGATGGTAGTGGCTTAGCCGGGATTCGAAGCAAGCCTGTGTGATTCCAGAGCTCGTGCTCTGGACTCTGGCGCCTCCTTATCATATATGCTTCATGTGTTACTTTTTCTTTTGTTTCTTGAAGTCCTTATGATACTTAGCCCTAAGTGCCATACCTGTAATGAACACATCCACTGCCTTGTAGGAGGTGTTCTTTTGTTCAACGCGTGAATTGGTCATCCACCACACTGGGTTCTAATCTCAGAAGATAGGTCAGGGACCACCAGTTGTCAGCATAGCACCATCCCACATTTCTAATTGAGGCTTGGAGCCTAGATTTTTCCCTTTGGTCTAGTTTGAAGGATCCAGGTATGTAAAGCTTATATTCTAGATAAATCATGGGCTATCCTGAAAGGAATTCATCAATGAATTATTCTGTATGGATTAGAAGCCAGTTTCTCTGGCCTTCCTGGAGTATATCCAGTAAGGCATCTCATTCATGTCTAGAAAGCAAATATATCATTTATTGCAACTTCAGCGTGGAGCGATGTATTGGTTTAAAATAAAGTACGAGCAACACAATTTGGTCATTGTGAGTATGCCGGCTGGGTCCACTCTTTACTACACATATGTAACTCTAGAGCTTCTTATGCCCCATAGAGGAGACATACTCTTGTGTGTCTAGGACAAGGGAAACATGTGTTGTTATTCAGGAGCTGGAAGCTACAGCATGACAGGAAAGAATTGAAAAATCCTGGTCTTGGTCTACACGTCACTTTACCTTGTCCGAATCTTGTTTCTTTGGCTTGCTTCATTGGAGTGTTTTCTGTCTCCTGGGACTGACATTGTGTGTTCTGTATCAGGCATGTGACATGTAGAAGTTTCAGAACCCAGAATCATATAGATCAGTAAAAATCTATATATTTTTGTTTAAAATCTATTTAAAATCACACTGGGCATAATTCATATATTCCAAAAGTAGTTTGACCCTCTGCTCATGAGATTCTTTTTATGGTATGTCGAAGCAAATTTGGACTTGCATCCCCAATAAACTTTGAGGTTGGAGGACACAAAAGCTTTTGCTCAGACCTAAATTCTGTCTGAAAAAAAAAGGGTAACTATTATAAGCCCTTTCTAACCTCTCCAGGAGCAGAAATGATTTACAGCTATGGCATTGAACCATAATTTCTTGATCTCGTTTGAGAAGAGTTCAGTAAGAAACAGTGTCTTGAGTTTTGTTCGTTGGTTCCCTGTTTTCTTGTCTTGCGTGCCAACAATCCACTGTAATACGTGAGTGAGTATGGCAGCAGGCTGAGTGTTCCCTGGAGCTCATTAAATGAACGTGTTTTCCTAAAATGACTTTTGTCTCCTTGTTTTCAGCCCCTCTTCTTTCCTCTGTCCTTTACTATAACCAGGGCTCAGCAAAAGCTGACTGGCTTTGTGCAGACCCTACTTAGGGTAGTCTTTTCTTCATTATTTTATTCATGGCCCCTCCATTTCATTGTTTGCCTTCTCGAAATGTGTTGAAATCTTTCTGTGGTTGATGACTTCCACAATGTCTTGGCTCTTATTGGTTGATTAATTTGGGTATTTCTACAGTTTTATTTAAACCTGGTTTCAGGAGGACCAGAAAGTAAATATATTTCCTAGTCTGCCATCTTGAGCTGAAAATCCCTGTGGATTTTAGCATCCAATGTTCTCATGGGTAAAAAACCCAACCTTGGCATTAATAGATGTACACTCAAGATTTCAGCTTTTCTTGAGCAATCACTAAGGATTTAATATGCGGTCACTTCTAATGGGAAAATAGTAACTATCTCATGGCGTTGATTTGAGGATTAACTTAGATAATGGACAAGAAAATGCTTGGTAAGGTTTTAAAAGCTATAAAAAATGTTTTTTGTTATTATTTGATTTGTTGCTATTTCAACTTTAGCTGACAGTTGTTTGTGACCTTGCTTATGTGAGAAAATGCCTTCTGGTTTATTGTTTTGAAAGCCAGATTATATTTTTCAATAGCTCAATGGAAATGGCATCATTTGTGAAGTTGAAGGGTGAAGGCATAAATGTTTCTTGACATTTGAATCAACTATTGGTCTTCTGGGGCTTGTCCTTATTCTCCTGCAGTCTCTAATCAACATGGCATCCAGAGAGATCCTGTTAAAACGTAAGTCAGATCATGTCACTCCAGGCTCTTCAGTGGCTTCTTCACAGGAAAAGCAAAGTCCTCAAAGTGCCTCCACAGCCCTAGAAATCTGGGCCTCTGTTTCCTCTCTGACTGTTTCCTTCTCCTCTCCACTTTGCTCCCTCTGTTTTCCACACACTGACATCCTTTCTGCTCCTTGGATACTCCAAGCCCACTCTTGCCTCATTGCCTTTCCATCTGACTGTTCCCTCTGCTTGTACTATTCACTTCCCAGATATGCACCTTGCTCCCTCTCACAACCTTAGGTTCCCTCTTAAATTTTATCTTCCCCAGAAAGCCCTCAGTGATCACTTAGTTTCAGATCGCAGCCTCCTCCTACCAGCTAACAATCTCCATCCCCCTTCCCTGCTTGCCGTTTTTCTCCAGCACTTACCTGATATACTAGTTATTCTACCCATTTATTCAATTTTTATTTACGTATTTACACTTACGATTTTATATTTGCTTCTTTACTTTTGTCTCTCCCCTCAGCTCGAGAGAGGCTATATTCATCTGTGTTAATCACTGCTGTGTTTCCTGAACATGCCTAGAAAACATACTGAAGAAGGGTGCCTGAAATTTGGTAAGGGAGCCATCAATTTTCTTGGCTGAATGAAGAAATGTGTTCATAAATTAATGAACAAATCTCTGGGGTTTCTGAATTAAGGACTAATGGGAAGAGGAAGGCAAATGGTTGGGACAGGGTACTGCAAGAAGTAGTATTTGGAGTACTCTGATAGCTCTCCTAATAGATAACATTTTGTTCATTTAAATAGTTTTAACGAGAGAGCTGGGAACTAGGGACACACAGCATCGAGGTTTTATAATGCATTCTGTAGAGTTCTTTTCGAGTGTGTTCAAACATCATTGAAAATATATGCATGCATATAAACCTCTGTTACTTTATTTAGTGCTTTACAAGAGCCCCTCAAGGAAGGGGTAGTAGCAACTATCAGTATCCTTCCTTTATGATGAGCTTAATTTATTCAAAATTACATCCTAATTTATTTGTAACTGTGAAACTAGACTTAGTTATTTAGTAGACCCTCCCTAGAAACCTATGACGTTAATAAAACCAACAAAAATGTGTTCAGGTTCCAGTGATACACACACTACAGACTCAATTATGTGTCATCCATTTTAATGAAGGGAAGAAGTGATTTAACAAACACAGAGCAAACAAACAGAATATGAAGGTTTGTCCTCCATTAATATTAGTAATGGATAAAGTGGGCTCCAACGCCTTCAAGGTAGCTTGAGACCCATCATCTCTGTGTCAGGGGAAGGGGGATGCTCGGCCAGGATGTCTTTCTGTGTCACTGAGAAAAATTTCCGTAATATATAACGATACTTACTGAAACGGATATGGGGCATTTGGGTAATTAGGAATCCGTTAGCATATTTTTCCGGAAGCCTTGACTACGAAACGAGGATAGTAGATTTGGACACTTGCAGCTATGCAGAAGTTGTTTGGGTATTCATCTTTATGCCGAATGAAGTAAGCTTATTTCATCTCTGCAGCTTCCCATATACCATTTTCCCACCTCTGTTTTGTGTTTGGAAAGACTTTTAGAAATTAAAACTCAAGTTAAAAAGTGAGTGACGGGCTTCCCTGGTGGCTCAGTGGTTGAGAGTCCGCCTGCCGATGCAGGGGACACGGGTTCGTGCTCCGGTCCGGGAAGATCCCACATGCCGCGGAGCGGCTAGGCCCGTGAGCCATGGCCGCTGAGCCTGCGCTCCGCAACGGGAGAGGCCACAGCAGTGAGAGGCCCGTGTACCGCAAAAAAAGAAAAAAAGAAAAAGAAAAAGAAAAAGAAAGAAAAGAAAAGAGAGTGAGTGACAACTTAAATGATATATGGAATATTTTGCTGACTTAGAAGAGCATGCAGAATTAAATATGACCCAGTTGAAATGTTAATTTTATTTTAATGTGTATATTGGGGTGGAGTCTTAAAGGTGCCAGAAAACAAGCATTCACCCATCCTGTTTGGAACTGCAGCACACAGGCACCTTCAGTTACCAGTTCTGTTCATTCCACAGAATCATCTTGGGAAAACATACTGTGTTTTATGTACCTGGTGTATATCTTAACCAGTTTGAAGAATTTCCCAAATACCTGTTAATATGTAGTTCTCCGATTCCAATCTTGCCACGTCCTGTACCAGTGACACAGCACATAGGAGTTTTATTTCTCTTTCTTTCTCTGGGTTGTTGAGAACCCAACGAAAGAACAATGGAATGGCATCAAAGAGATCAGGGTTCTTGACTCAGATTTACCATAAAATAATAGTGTCCTCTTGGGAAAATTATAGTTGTTCTAGGCCCCTTTCCTTTTCTTTACTTTGACAGAGCTGCACTAGATGACCCCAAGTAACACTGCGCTCTTTGCAGTAGCAGCTTAGACGTTATTGGTTTTCTGAAACAAATGAAGACAGTGACACAGGAAACTGTGCAACATCTCTGTAACGATGTTTTCTTAGAGTTGCCTCCATTTTTCAGATGATAAGATGGCTGAGCACAGAAGTAGGTGTTTTGACCAGAGGTTCCAGAGTAGAGGGAACTGAACCACAAGTTTCCTTCATTCCTGAAGCTCACTTAGCCGAAACATAGGCTTCTGAATATTAAGCTGTAAAGCATATTATCAGTGTGCTTTAAAAGAAGCGGTTCTTCTAGGATTTCTAATTAATAGCAGGCGGTTTTGAAATTCTTAGAAGATCATCGAATTTTGTGAGATTTACAGCTCTATTTTCCTGTCAAGCAAGTTGTATCAGTGCCAGACAATCATCTGAGCTTCTGGATGCTTCTCTGAACCTCTTGAATTTTTCTTCTTGCTATCTGAAATTCATGCCAGATAAGCCTTTTTGTAGAGAGCGTGTACAGACTTGTCTATTTTCATATACGAAAGCGATGCAGTGAGCCAGGTCGGGGGTTAAGCCCTCATTCTCAGAGTGGTATTGAGCTCCTGGTGAAATGTAATCCTCATTTCCTCAGAATAGAAAAGCAGTTATCTCACGTTTTTAATGCCATTAACTCTTTATACATTTATGTATGATACATATATTTATTGTACCTACGAGGTGTGCTCTCTTTGGGAAGTACAAAGCTATTTGAGACGTAAGTTGTTCATTTTTTTGTTTTCCCACAAATACTGTGACCCTTTGAGCAGGAAGGTCTGTGTTTTACTAACATCTAGAACAAGCAGCTAACACGGTGTCTAAGATGTAGTCAATAAATATGAAATAGGTAAATGAACACATTTTTAAGGAAGGGCCAGGGCATGAACAAATAGAAAATTTTCATTTTCAGTCACAAAGCCACAACAGACATAAAAATGATACAGACAACAAGTGCTACGGTCATTCAAAGAAGGCATAGAATAGATACAACAAGGATCTCCCCTATGGCACAGGGAACTGTACTCAATATTTTGTAATAACTTATAAGGGAAAAGACTCTGAAAACGGAATCACTGCGCCGTACACCTGAAACGGACACGACATTGTAAATCAACTATATTTCAATTAAAAAACAAACAAACAGACAACAGCAACAACAAAAAACCAAAGAGGTCATAGAAGTTCTTATGAGATTCCAGAAGAGAAGAGAAGCCAAATGAGGACGGGAGAGGCGGCTTTTGAATCCGTTCAGAGGAGAAGTCACAGAGGAACTAGTCATTGATCTGAACTTGAGATTAAGATTAAGATGAATTAATCTGAATTAATTAAGATTGCAACACAGGGATATTACAGATGAAGGTAATCACATAAACTTACTATACTGAAACTTGCAGAGGTTATGAGTGTTGTTCAAGATCCCAAAGCAAGTGCATTGTGGAATCAGAATTTTAAGTGAGGCCTAATGAACTAAAAACAAACCAACACAGAAACAAGCCCTTCCTGTGACACCACGTTGCCTTTGAAGTCGTTTTTTTTGGTGGGTTGGCAGAAACTGGTTCCAGTGTTTCTTGCAGGAATGACTGGCCATAGGACTGGGCGTCGTAGCTTCCTGCCAGGCGGCCGAAGGTCGCAGGCAGGTGGGTCACTGGGACACCCGCGGAGGGGCTCCTGCCCGGCCCCCTGGCCGCTCAGTGCCCCTGCCCCAGAGCGGGGGTGGGGGCCTCAAAGCAGCCTTGTCTGAGTCCCCTGCCACTAGAGAGAGTATTGGCCCAACACTTGTAGAAAACGGGGACCTTGCTGGCAGTTCAGTGGAGGGACACAAATAAATCTTTGCCGACTTTCTGCTGAAGCTCACGAGGGTTCACTCCTAAGCCTCTTACAAGGCCAGCTGCCGAGGCTGCGAGAGATGAGTCAGGGCTCTCCCTCCACCACGGGGAGATCGCTGGTTAAAGCGCTCACGAGGGAGTGAACCGCGTGTCCGCACCGACACGCATGGGCAGACCTCGTCGATGCCTTCTGTCCGGGGTACGAAGCCCTCTCCTGCCTCTTCCAGGCTCTCTAGAAAGCATGTGCAGAGCCTCCCACTCCACCCTCGGACTCCGTGGGCCACAGCTGGAGGGACCAGCCAAGGAGCCGTGGCAGGAGGAGGCCAGAGGGCAGTGGGCCTCGGCCGGAGCCCGTCAGTCGGTCCCCATTCACACACCACCAGACGATCCTCTTGACCTGGGCAGTAGCCGCCAACCGACCGCTAAGGTGAGCCCGGCGCGCGCTTGGCTACCTGGCATGGCTGGGAACCCCAGGATCTCCTGGCAGAGGCGGGCATTCTCCTGGGCCGGGTCCGCGGGCGTCTGCGTGTGCAGGGCCTGAACCACCTTGGCCAGGACGATCTGGCACAGGTTGAAGAGGCCTGGGGCGTGGGAGGAAGGAGACGGGGGGCTGGCACCGTGTCCAGGCCGCGCTTGCCAGCCGGGCAGACCGGAAGCCCCCTTCCCTTCCCTCGGTCCGGCCGCATCTGGGTTGGCCTCCCGGGACTTGATGAGCTTGTCCAGCAGCTCCTGAGGGACGGTGCTGCCCGTGCCCCACCAAGACTGGCAGCAGCGCCAAGGGCCTCACAGGGCACGGCGCCCCCGGCCCCAGAGCCTTCCCTCTGGTTCTCATCACCGGCTGTCACCAGACTTGCATGCAACGTGCTTTTCTTTTCTCTTGTCTTCTTTACGTCCCTCAGCCACGCAATGCGGTGAAGCCCTGACGCTCGCTGCCGCGTCGGTACACCCTGAGAACACGATGCTCAGCGAGAGAAGTCATACACAGAAGGACACACAGGGCGTGACCCCACTGAGGAGAAACATCCAGAGCAGGTAGATCCACAGAGTCAGCGAGTGGGTTCCTGGTTGTCAGGGGCTGGCGAGGGGACGGAGTGATAGCTAAGGGCGTGAGGGACATTTTCGGGATGATGGAAATGGTCCAAAGCAGTAGTGACGTCTGTACGGCTCAGTAAACTGTCCCCACACGCCCCGGTGCAGCCTGTGAGAGCATCGCTCTCAGGATGAAGGGCTGACCACAGGAAGACCGAACGAGCAGTGGGTCCTGGGCCCAGACTTTCAGCTGGCGCCCCCCACGTGGGGAAGTCACCGGGACTTGCTGAGCCTCCACGGAGACTGGCAGCAGCCCCCGAGCTCACAGGGCACTGCGCCCCCGGCCCCAGAGCCTTCCCTCTGGTTCTCATCACCGGCTGTCAGCAGACTTGCAGGCAACGTTCCTTTCTTTTCTTTTGTCTTTTTTAAAGGCAACTCTTGAGTACATGTATTTAACATGCAGGGAACCAGCCCTGACTCCTTGATCTGGGTCTTCCAGCCTCTAGAGCCTCGAGGACATCCATTTCCGTTACTTACGCGCCCAGTGCCTGGGGTTTGATGATGGAAGCTGACACCGAGGGCGTCACCACGTGTGGGGTGATGTCAGTGAAAGAATCCCGCGGCGAGGGCCTGCCTGAGGACCACGCATGCCCGGGCCCTCCCCGCCCCCTGCCTGCAGCCCTGCGCCTGGGAGCGGAGCTGGTGCATCGCATGCCCGACGTCGTGGAAGTTGGTCTCCCGCTCATCGTGCCGCAGCAGGGAGGGCAGGTTGGGCGTAGGCTTGGTGAAGTTGGCCACCATGGCCGCGATGGCGATCTGGCAGCTCCCATCGTGCTGTAGGCAGGCCGAAGCAGGCCGCGTGCCCGGACTTCCCCACCCTGCGGAGGGACGTGGATGGGGCCCCGCTTCCACAGAGGAGCCCCGGCCCACGGCCGACAGGTTCCCCCACGCACGCACCGAGGATAGAGGTCAGGTAGAACTTGCCGATGGATGACCTTGCCCGAGGCCGCGTCCCAGACCGTTTAGAGCCTCACGTCTTCGTGACCCATGCTGGTGCCCTCCTCCAGGTCGAAGGTCAGCCCCAGCAGCTCCTGGGAGATGCCCAGCAGCCCGCGTGTGACCGCCTGCATGGGGAAGGACTCATTGAGCAGGTACTGGCCCACGTGGTAGCGCGTCTCCTGCCCCTGGTTCACGTAGTAGCGCAGGTCCCAGGCGTTGATGGGGCCGTCAAAGTGCAGGCCCCGCCTCTGGCACTCGGCCTTCTTTAGCTCCAGGATCACGGCCGCTCCTGCTCCCCGAGGGGCTTCAGCTTCTGGGCCAGCTCACCTGCGGGCGGAGGGGAGAGGCTCGGCTACGTCCCTGGGGCGGCCCCCCAGCCACCCCCGACCCTGTGCCCCTCGAGGCAGAATGAAGGGTCTGGGAAGGTGACCCCCAAGGGCTGACACAGTGGGGTCTCAGGCAGCACCACGTCCGGTCAAGGTCCGCCTGACCCCGTCCCCACTGGGACTCAGGGAGAGGCGGTGTTACCTAGGACAGTGGCCACCACCTGGCTGGTCTTGTCCGTGTTCATCTCCAGCACAGAGTCGGCATGGTGCGGAACCCCAGCAGGCGGGACTTCAGGGCCTGCAGCCTCACCAGCTCCCTGAGGATCACGCAGTTCTCCTGGAAGCCAGAGACGGAAGGCGCTGCGGACCGAGGGCCACGCCCTCCCCGCGGGCCCCGGGCCAGGTCTCTGCAGGCGGGCAGGGCTCCCAGGCCACTGGCGGGCACAGCCAATCCCCCTCCCTCCTCCTCCTGGCCCGGATTTCTAGACACTTTGGTGCTGTCCTAACACGTGGTCTTTATTAACACAGGTCCTTTTGGAAGCAGAAACGGCATGAACGTGATGGGCTCTAAGGCCAAGGGCAGGAAGAAATGCGGCCAGGCTCTCCAGGAGCCACCAAGGGGCCTCCCCGGGCTCAACAAGACAAACACGGCTGCCGTGCAGACAGTAGCTCAACCCCACGGCGCCCGAACACCCAGCCCCTGGACGGTGAGACACCTGTTGCCGCAGGTGGCCCGTGGCTCACTGATGAGGCCCGGCCCCAGGCGTACGCCACCTTCTCGGAGGCCACCTCTCCGGTCTGCAGCGGGGTTCTCCTGGGAGCCCCCAGTCACCACAGCACCAGCGTGGCCTGTCTGTAGCCCAAGAAGGTGGGGACACAAGACTGTCCCCCGTGCCCCCCGCATCCCCCGCGAGGCCGAGCGAGCACCAGTGGTGTCTGCGGGGAAGATGAAGGGCTCACGCACAGCCCGCATCTACAGAAGCACAGACTGCAGCCACATGCGCTATGGAACAAACACAAGTGTCCACGCAGGACCCGATGTCTGAATGTCAAGGCCATGCCCGGGCCACAGTGAGAAGGTGCATCCCCCATGCAAGCCACAGAGAGGGGATGGGGGGGTCCATCTGCGATTCTGAGCTCATCGGGCATCACCCCAGAGGGAGAGGGAGAGGGAGAGAGGTAGACAGACGTACAGAGGGAGAGAGAGAGAGAGGGAGGGAGAGACGTCTCTCCCTTCCCTGGGGGTTCTCGAGTGCAGCCAAGGTTGAAAACCACTGCATTTTGGGAGATGGGTCCTCGTGGAAGAGTTAAATAGTCGCTCATGGCATTATCGACACATACTAAAAAGGCCCCAAATCTTGGGGAGTCAGGGAGGGGAGTGTCGGCTGCCTCGTAAACGAGGAGAGATTGGGCATCAGAGGAGGTGCCTGTGCAGCCTGCGCCCAGGGCCCCGCAGACTTCATCTCCCAGCGGTGGTCCTGGGCTGGAAGTCAGCGGGGAGGTCAGGCTGTCCAAGCATCAACGTTGACTTCAGGGCTGATCTAAAAGGCGCCTGGGGTTTGTTGAAGCAGAAAAAAGAGCAGTAGGGAGAGGATGGGAGTGGGAGGGGGAGGGAGCCCCCCTCCTCAGCACTTCTACCGCTCTCCCTCTCTCTCTCTCTCTCTCCGTTTCTCCCTCTCTTCCTCTACCTCGCTGCCTCTCACTCTCCCTCTCCCTCCATCTCTCCCTCTGCCTCTCTCCCTCCCTCTCTCCCTGTCCCTCTTTCCCTGTCCCTCTCTCTCTCTCCCTCTTTCCCTCCCCCTCTCCCTCTCCCCCTTTCCCTCTCCGTCTCCCCTTCTCCCTCTCTCCCTTCCTCTCTCCCTGTCCCTGTTTCCCTGTTCCGCACGCTCTGGCTCTACCTCTTTCCCTCTCCCTCTCCCTCCACCTCCTTCCCTCTCTGGAGAGGGAAGGAGGTGGAGGGAGAGGGAGAGAGAGATGGAGAGGGAGGGGGGAGAGGGAGAGAGAGATGGAGAGGGAGGGGGGAGAGGGAGAGAGAGGGTGGAGAGGGAGAGAGTGATGGAGGGAGCGAAAGATGTCTCTCCCTCCCTCCCTCTCTCCCTCCCTCTCTCCCTCCCTCTCTCGCTCTCCCTCCCTCCTTCTCCTCCCTCTCCCTCTGGCTCCAACTCTCCTCCCTCCATCTCTCCCTCTCCCGCACTCCCTCCCAGAGAGGCAGAGATAAGGCAGAGGGAGAGAGGAAGAGGGAGAGATGGAGGGAGAGGGAGAGGGAGGGAGAGGGAGAGAGGGAGAGGGAGAGAGAGAGGGAGAGGGAACTAGGTCTCTTCCTCCCTCCCTCTCCCTCTCTCCTCCTTCTCTCCCTCTCTCCCTCTCCCTCTCTCTCTCCCTGTCCCTGTTTCCCTGTTCCGGTCTCCCTGTGCCTCTCTCCCTCTCCCTTGTCTCTGCCTCTCCCTCCATCTCTCCCTCTCTGAGAGGGAGTGAGGGCGAGGGAGAGATGGAGGGAGAGGGAGTGAGGGCGAGGGAGAGATGGAGGGAGAGGGAGGAAGAGGGAGAGAGGAAGGGAAAGGGCGAGGGAAGGAGAGGGGGAGACGGAGGAGAGAGGGAGAGGGAGGGAAGAAGAGACCATTTTCCCTCTCCCGCTCTCCCTCTCTATCTCTCTCTCCCTCTGTCCCTCTCTCTCTTCTTCTCTCCCTCTTCCTCCATCTCTCCGTCTCCCTCTCTCCCTCTCCCTCCATCTCTCCCTTTCTGGGAAAGAGTGAGGGAGATGGAGACATGGAGGGAGAGGGAGGAGAAGGAGAGAGGGAGGAAGAGAGGTGTAGAGGGAGAGAGGGAGAGACGTCTTCGCTCCCTCCCTCTATCCCTCTCTCCCTTTCCCCCCTCTCTCTCCCTCTCCCCCTCCCTCTCCTGCTCTCCCTCTCCCTCTTTCCCTCTCCCTCCACCTCCTTCCCTCTCTGGAGAGGGAAGGAGGTGGAGGGAGAGGGAGAGCGGAACAGGGAAACAGGGACAGGGAGAGAGGGAGGGAGAGGGAGGGAGGAAGAGACCTCTTTCCATCTCCCTCTCCCCCCCCCTCTCCTCTCCATATCTCTCTCCCTCTCTTCCTCTCCCTCCCTCTCCCTCTCCCTCCATCTCCCCCTCTCCCTCTCTCCCTCTCCCTTGTCTCTGCCTCTCTATCTCTCCCTCTCTGGGAGGGAGTGAGGGAGATGGAGAGGTGGAGGGAGCGGGCGATCTGGAGGGAGGGAGAGGGTGAGAGGGAGGGAGGGAGAGAGGGATAGAGGGAGGGAGCGAGAGAGGGATAGAGGGAGGGAGCGAGAGAGGGATAGAGGGAGGGAGGGAGAGGGATAGAGGGAGGGAGGGAGAGAGGGATGGAGGGAGGGAGTGAGAGGGAGGGAGGGAGGGAGGGAGGGAGAGACGGTCTTTCGCTCCCTCCCTCTCTCCCTCTCTCCCTCTCACCCCTCTCTCTCCCTCTCCCCCCTCCCTCTCCTGCTCTCTCTCCCTGTTCCTCCACCTCCTTCCCTCTCCGGAGAGGGAAGGAGGTGGAGGGACAGGGAGAGGGAAAGAGGTAGAGGGAGAGCGTGCGGAACAGGGAAACAGGGACAGGGAGAGAGGAAAGAAGAGAGGGAGAGGGAAGAGGGACGGGGGAGGCAGGAAGAGGGAGGGGGAGGAGGGAGAGAGACGGGGGAGAGCGAGGAGGTAGAGGGAGAGGGAGGGGAGAGGGAGAGGGATGGGGAGAGCAAGGGGGAGACGGAGGTGGAGAGGGAGTTGGGAGAGGGACAGGGAGAGGGACGGGGAGGGGGGAGAGGGAGGGGGGAGGGAGAGAGGGAAAGAGAGAGACGCAGAGGAAAGAGGGAGAGGGAAGAGAGAGAGGGACAGAGGGAGAGGGAGAGAGGGAGGAGGAGAGGGACGAGAGGAAGCAGGGAGAAAAGAGAGAAAGAACACACCATCTACATTTCTGTCAAATGACACCGGGGATCCTTACACAACCAGGAGAAAATAACACAGCGAGGCTCTTTCTCAGCTGGAACTGGAACTGCAGATGGGGCCAAACACCACCAGGGTGGCCACACATGTCCAGCTGCCGCCCCAGCCCCCTGAGTCTGGTCACCAGGGCTCTGAGTGTTTGCTCCAGGGACCTGGGGTTCACCCTGTCACCCTGGAGGTCGGGCCTAGACAGCATGGCCCCGGGCTGGACACATAGGGAGAAAAGCATCCCCACAGGCCAGCTTGTGCGAGCCGATTCAGCTGCCAGATTTTAGAGGCCCGGGATCACCGTGTGGCCCATGAAAGCCAGGAGCCAGGAGGGTCTTGCATCGGGATTCCTGTCCGTTGGACTGGAACGTTTATGTAAGGAGTCTTGGAAACAGTGGTAACAAGACTGAATTCGAACGAGCTTTAGGATATTATGGACCACTCTGAAGTGTGTGGGTTGCTAAAAACCCTCCCGGCTTCACTCTTGTTGAAAATGAAGATCCCCGAGATGCAGCGGATGCTGTCTGAGAAGTAGACGGGAGAACACTCTGTGGCTGCCGAGTAAGAGTGGACCTGTCGAATGGGGAAGGGAGAAGTCGAAATCGTGGCCGCCTCCTTCTTGGGGTCGTCGCCCTCGAGATGATTATCGGAGGAGGAGTCCTCCCCCTCACCACAGATCTCCAAGACGGAGAAGCTTCTCCCGCAGCCGGAGCAGGTCCCTTTAGTAGATATAGGAGAAGAGAGAGATCACTGTCCCGGGAGAGAAATCGCAAGCCGTCCCGATCTTTCTCTAGGTCTCCTAGCCGATCCAGGTCAAATGAAAGGAAATAGCAGACCACTTTGCAAGAGGAGTGGTGCACAGGAAATACCTTCATTTGACAGGAGTATGTACAGAAAATTCAAGTTTCGTTTGAGACTTCCGAAGCTTGATGCACTTTTTAAATGTTTTAGCTGTTCCCGTTTGTTTGTCTCTTGGGACAGTGACACATAAAGGTGTCATTCTCTGTGGTTTGAAATGGGTCATATGAGGCATGTAATATGAAGAATTGTTTCTTTACAATGTTCTCTTAAGCAGAATTGAATTTGCTTTGAATTTTTGGTCTTGCCTAGACTGATAATAAAACTCTAACTCCTGCCCACCTAAAGTGTGATGTTTATCATTATGGAAACAACACTGGCAAACATTGAAAAGACTTTCTGTAGCTGGGATGTGGTATGCAGCTGTAGTCAAGCAAGCAGTCTTTAAAAGGTACTGTGAACACAAGCCAGCAGGGAGAAATGAAAGCCGCACCCTTACCCTAGATTAGAGGTTTAAGAATTCCACTAGTCTTCACACTGGACAAGAGGTTGTCCAGTGAGTTTAGCATCTAAGAAGTTTCAAGGAAGTTAGTTAACCTTTGAGTTAGGTCATAAGTCCCCTCTGTGATTGCTGTACATGAATACATAGCTCTTTGTAAAGTTTTTTGGAAGTTGAGATTATCAAGACACCAGTGTCCTCCCAGATTAAGAGTATATTGTAGAGCTGAACTTTGAGTTACTGTGCAATTTTTTTTTCATGCTGTCATTTGTAATATGTTTTGTGAGACTCCTTGGGATTAAAGTTTTGGTTCCAAACGGAACAAAGAAAACAAAAAAAGGATCCACCTGCCAATGCAGGGGACCCGGGTTCGAGCCCTGGTCCGGGAAGATCCCATGTGCCGCAGATCAACTAAGCCCGTGGGCCACAACTATTGAGCCTGCGCTCTAGATCCTGGGAGCCACAACTACTGAGCCCCCATGCCACAACTACAGAAGCCCGCACATCTAGAGTCCGTGCTCCGAAACAAAAGAAGCCACTGTAATGAGAAGCACATGCCCGCAACAAAGAGGAGCCCCTGCTCGCCGCAACTAGAGAAAGCCCGTGTGCAGCAATGAAGACCCAACGCAGCAAAAAATAAAATAAAATAAAAAGACGCTACTGGCCAGGTGATCAAGGGTAAAATTGTTTGTCACAAGTCCCGTTGATGGTGTGTATCCTTGATGTGTGTATCCTTGATGGTGTGTATCCTTGATGATGTGACCTGAGGAGAATGACATTTTTATCTCTGTCTGGATCTTCCGCCCCAAACCCCATAACTCCAGCCCAACCATAAGAAAAACATCAGAAAACCAACAGACAAACAAATTGAGGGACAAAATACCTGACCAGTCCTCCTCAAAACTTTCAAGGTATCAAAACCCAGGGACGTCTGAGAAATGTCACAGCCCAGAGGAGACTGGGACAGAAAAAGGGTGTTAGGGGAAAGCTAGGGAAATTCTAATAAAGTGTGGACTTCAGTTAATAATAACGTATCCATCTCGGTTCCTTAGTTGGATAAGCATGTCGTACTAACGTACTAAAGTACTAACGTGTTGGAAATAGGGGTACTGGGTCGGGGGTCCACAGCACTCTGTACACTCTGTGCAGATCTTTGCAACTTTTTTGTAACTCTAAGCTATTCTAAAATTAAGCAACTACTAAACAGAGATAAGAATGTTATTTCCCTGATTTGAACATGGCTGAGTTTGTTTTCATGGTCACATTTGTGCTATCTGGATGTGTCTTGGAATCAGTAGCAAAGGAGAGTTGCCAGCCCCTGGGAAGATGCGGCTGGTTTGCAGGTGGCTTGCTGTGGAGCTGAAGACCAGGGTGGGAAGTCTGCAGCCTCGGGCTGCACTTAGAACCATGGGAGGGGATGGGCCAGCTCAGTTAGGGATGGAACCTATAAATAAAACTTTTTCTTTTCCATTATGGCTTATCACAGGATATTGAATATAGTTCCCTGTGCTAGACAGTAGGACCTTGTAGCTTATCCATCCTATATTTAATAGTTTGCGTCTGCTAACCCCAAACTCCCAATCCAACCCTCCCTCACTCTTTCTCCCCCTTGGCAACCACAAGTCTGTTCTCTATGTCTGTGAGTCTGTTTTTGTTTCGTAGACAAGTTCATTTGTGTCGTATTTTAGATTTCACATATAAGAGAGATCATATATGTGTCTTTCTCTTCTGACTTACTTCACTTAGTATGATAATCTCTAGGTCCATCCACGACGTTGCTGCAAATAGCATTATTTCATTCTTTTTATGGCTGAATATATTCCATTGTATATATGTACCACATCTTCTTTATCCACTCACCCATCAGTGGACATTTAGGCAGCTTCCACATCTTGCCTATTATAAATAGTGATGCAATGAACACTGGGGTACATGTATCTTTTCTTTCTTTTTCTTTCTTTTTTTCTTTCTTTTTTCTTTCTTTTTCTTTCTTTCTTTCTTTTTCTTTCTTTCTTTCTCTCTCTCTTTCTTTATTTTTTTGTTACACAGCATGTGGGATCTTAGTTCCCTGGCCAGAGATGGAACCCATGCTCCCTGCACTGGAAGCACAGAGTCTTAACCACTAGACCACCAGGGAAATCCCAGGGGTGTATGTATATTTTTGAATTAGAGTTTTCTCCAGATCTATGCCCAGGAGTGGAATTGCGGGACCCTATGGCAGCTGTATCTGTTCTCTGCACGTCTCACATCAACCACGTGCACTCCAATCCTTGCTCTCAACGTCATCTTCGGGGAACACAACCTGCGACAGGGACCTTGACAAGAAGAAATGGCTCAGGGAAAAGCTAGCTGCACAGGGAGGAGATAGAGGCCATCGACCCTGGGGTGTGGCGGGGAGAGTGGGCACAGAGATTGGTCATTTCGTCCCTGATACTCAGCCCTCCTGGCTGCCCCACTCTAGGTCACCTCGGGATACAGAGGTGACCCGGTTAGAGTCCCAGCCTGTGCAGGAATCTCGGGGCACCAGCGGGTCTGAATAATATTAGTGCAGGGTCTCCCCCATGGCACTGGGGTTATTTGGGGCGGGTCATTCTCTGCTGGGGGCCCCTCTTGGGCACTGTGTGGGGTTCAGCAGCATCCCTGTCCCCACCCATTTGATTCCAGGGTCCCCTCCCCCCCAGTTGTGACAACCACAGATTTTCCCCAGACATCACTGAAGAACTGGGGGAGGCGGAAGCAGGATGGCCCTGGGTGAGGACAGCTGTGTTGAAGCAAGCAGCCTGGCTTAGGGCAAGGTCTGCCCCAATCCCGTCAGAGCCTGCATTTAGAACTGCCCCTTCCCTCTCCCACCTCCCATGCCCTGCAGTGGTCTCCGAGACATCATCCCCATGTAAGAAATCACACCTTCTCAGTTTACTGTCCCCAGCACCTAGAAGAGTGTCTGCTATGTAGTAGATGCTTCATAAATACTTGCTGAATAAAGGAGTTGAATAAAGGGATGAGTGGATGAATGAATGAAGGTTACCATGGAAGGAGGGGGGAGATTCCCTTTCTGGCTCTCGGGGATTGGGATATCAAGTGAAAGATCCATCCTAAATAGGCTGACCAGCCTTCTGGGTTCCCCAGAAATGAGGGTTTCCCCATAGTTCCAGCGCTCAAACCTGAGCGGTCCTGGGCAAAGTGGGGGCGGGTGTTGGTCACCCTGTGTAAACACAGTAACAATTCCAACTGCAATAGCAATGGCCAAGGACCTCTACGGTCTTACTGACCAGGCACAGTTCTTCACCTGGCGGGGAAGGGTGGGCCAGGATTGGAATTCCGGTGATCCAGGGTGGGCGGGTGAGGGCACACCCCGGGCTTGTGTAGGGGAGTCCAGGAAGGTTCTGGAGGAAGTGACAGTGACACAGGAGGGAGGGAGGAGTCTAAGGAAGAACGTCCCACACGACAACGTGTGCCAATGGCCCTGGGCCCAAGGTCACACCTGACCAGGGCTTGCTTGTTTTCTTTTTTTCTAATTTACTTTTCCCCACATGGATATGCAATTGTCCTAATGCCATTTATTGAAAACTCCTTAATTTCCTCACTTTCTGTCATATCAGGTTCTCATCTATCTGTTTCTGGACCTTTATTCTCTACCATAGAGCTATACGTCCCATCCTTGCACCACTAGGGCTGTTTCATCACTATAACTTTAGTTTTTACTCATTTATTTCTTTGGCCATGCTGGGCGGCATGTGGGATCTTATTTCCCTGACCAGGCTTTGAACCCGCACCCCTTGCAGTGGAAGCTCGGAGTCTTAATCGCTGGACCTCCAGGGAAGTCCCCAGGGCTTGCTTTGACATCCATCGAATGGTGGCGGGTGGGCACGGGGAGCAGCTGTCTGTGAGCCACCCTGTGTAGAAATGCAGGGTGGAGGGCAGGACAGCTGGAGCGGGAGGGGAAAAGGCGGAGGAGGGAGGGAGGGAGGGATGGCGGGCGGGCGAGAGACAGACAGAGAGTTTCCGGAGACAATAGCTCTGGCCGTGTCCTAGGGCATGAAAGCTGAAAATAGCTCCTAGTGCCGGGAGCCCTGGAGCCGGAGCCTGGGAGCCATTGTGACTGGCACTCCTCCCTGGTGTGTGTGTGTGCGGGGGCGGGGGGCTCTGGACTTCTCAGGCTGGGAATGGGGTGCACGGAGCAAGGACGGAGCAGGGACGGAGCAGGGACCCTTCTCTCTGGGACCTCGCAGGCCATCCTTAGCTCACAAAGCTGAGCCACTCCCGGCCCTACGAGGGGGGGGCTTATCCTCCCTGTCCCCTGGATCACACCCCCTCACACACGACTTCCCCTTGTGTGCTCCCAGCAACCAAGAGAATCTGTTTTTAAAAGATTTGGGGGAGGGGGGTAAACATACAAACAAGAGCAGAATGGATACTTTTTCCGAATGGGAATGGCTCTGTGTAACCCCTTCCCCAGGGTAACCAGAGTCCTGACCTCTAACACCCTTGACGAGTCAGCCTTGGTCTGGGCTTGCAGACCCACGGAAGCTTCCTCATCCCCTCCTTCAGACCCCGTCTCTCCCTCGGCGTCTTTGTGAGAGGCACCCGGGGAAGTGGGACTGCTAGGCTGTACTGCTGCTAGAACTGCACCTGGGCTCCACCAGGCTCCAGCCCCCCGCCCTGTGCACCTCTCTGTCCCTGAGGCACCTCAACTGGTAGGAGCGGCATCACCTTCCCTCCCGGGACTTGTGACACTTAAGGGAGACACAGAAAGGACAAGCGTTTGGCTCCCTGGCTGGCAAAGAGCAGGTGCTCAATTGTCATAAGTGGCCGTATCAGTGAGGGTTCTCCAGACAAACAGAATCCATAGGGTGTGTGTGTATATACACACACACGTACATATGTACACGCATACAAAAATATACAGCTGTGTATATATGCAGTACGCATACAGACATATACACATATAGTATATACAATACGCAAATACATATATACACACATATATATAAAATGCATAGTTTGTATATATACAGTATGTATACACACATATACACGTAATATATACAATAGACACATACAGATACACTATACATACACACATATGAAATGCATCGTTTGTGTATATACAGTATGTACACATACGTATAACATATGCAATGTACACACCTAGGTACGTCTATATCATACATATATACACACATAGAAAGATATTTAGGTGTGTATATATACAGTATACATACATACACATATAATATATGCAATACATACACGTACATACATATAGACACGCATATACACCTACACAGAAAAGCATGTAGAATAAAAATATATATGTACTGCATATATAAATTCCTTGTATTCGTTCCTCCTTTACGCAAAGTGGACCAATTTCAGTGTTAATCTCTTCTGAAAAATACCTTCCCGGCCACATCTGGAATAATGTTTGTGGTTGCCGGGGCCCCACGCAGTGCGCACATGAGATTAACCATCCCCGTGGCGATGATGACACTTTATTTTCTCCCTTGACCATTGTCACTACTATTCCAATTAAAATGGCAGTGCTACGAGGGCAGGGCATTTCCTTTTTGGCCAGTACTGAGCGTCCGCGGTCTGGTGCCTAGCATAGGCTAAATACACGGCAATTTTGTGAACAGAAGCCGGGATTCCAGCTGTCATATTTAATAGGAATTATAGTCTTATTATTGGGGGGGAGGGGTTGTGTCACGGTACGTCGAGGTCGGGAGTCGAACTCGCCACCACTGGCCCTGAGAGGTTTTGCCGGGTCCCCACTTCGGGCCGGTGGGTGTGGCCAGGGGCAGCCGATGACGTGCGTATGTGCGGGCGTACGTGCGTGCGTGCGTGGGAGCGTGCGTGCGTGAGAGCGTGCGAGTCCACGGGGCGGGCCGCGCGCGCCGGGAGTGTTTCAGCCCGGCCCCCGGCTCATTGTGGTCGCCTCACGCCGGCCCGAGTTCGCAGCAGCGCTGGAGGCCCCGGGCCTGTGAGCACAAAGAGGGAGCCGGGGGCCGGACGGGAGCGCTGTGGCGGCAGCTGAGGCCCAGACCAGGCCCCCCTCAGCCTCCCGCCTGCCCGTCTGCCCCGCCCCCGCCGGCGGCGCCGCGCCCCTCCCCCAACCGCCAGACTAGCGCGGTGCGGGGCCCGCGCGCGAAGACATGGGGGAGAAGCTGGAGCTGAGGCTGGAGTCGCTCTTGGGGACCGAGCCCGCCGTCTGCCCGTGGCCGCTGCCGGTCTACGTAAGTGCCACCCGTCCCCTCCTCCCGGACCCCCGCTCCTGTTCCCCCACGGCGCGCGCTGAGCCCACCGAGAAACGGAGCGACTCGAGTCGCCAGACCCTCTTTGGAGCCCCCCTTCCCGCCCCGCCGTGGTTCTCCGCGGCAGTTTCCAGCCCCCGCGCGCAGGGTGGGCAGAGGGGAGCCGGCGCCGGCCGGGGGCGCCGACTCGGCCGCGGGGACCCCGCGCTTCCGAGGGGCGCCTGAGCCGGTCTGCGGTTGGCTCTGCAGGGCTGGGGACCCCGGTCCCCCCGGGCCTGGACTGCCGGCGGGCTTGCCCTTCTGTACTTTAGGATCTGACACGTAGGGTTTCTTTTTCCTGGTAGTTTATTCTTAGCTCTGTCAACGTACTTAGTTTTTAAAATTTGTTTTTATTTTTCAGAGCACCCTTTCCTCCCTCTCTCCAGTTTTTTTGTGTTTCTCTTTTGTTTTGTTTTAGTGAGGCATTTTGTCCCTCTGATCTTGAGTGGGTGGGCTGGCAGGACACTTGGAGAGGAGGCGTTCTGTCCCCTGATCTTGAGTGGCCTTTGGAAAATGACGGGCCAGACGGAAATTAAATTTAATTGATATATAATATTGTATCCGTCCAAGGTGTACAATGTGATGATTAATATATATATAGTGTGTGTGAAATGATTACCACAATAACTTTAGTTAACCTTAATTCACATAATTACAAATGTTATCTTTGTGATGAGAACTTTCAAGATCTACTCTCTTAGCAACTTTCAAACATAAAATACGGTATTGTTAACCGTAGTGACCGAGCTGTACATTACATCACCATTACTCACTTGTCTTATAACTAGAAGTTTTTACCTTTTGATCATCTTCCCTCATTTTCGTCACCTCCAACCCCCAGCTCTGGCAACCGTCATTCCATTCTTTCTATCATGAGTTCAGTATTTTAGATTTCACATATGAGATCATAAAGTATTTATCTTTCTCTGTCTGACATTTCATTTAGCATAATGCCCCCCAAACCCACCCATGTGGTCACAAATAGCCAGATTTCCTTCTTTATCATGGCTGACAAATAGTAGGTTGTATGCACCCCCATTTTCTTCATCCATTCATCCACAAGAAAACACTGAGGTTGTTTCCATGTCTTGGCTACTGTATTGGGTTGGCCAGAAAGTTCATACAGTTAATGAATACACTGTTCAGTCAAACTTGGTGAAAATGAGTCTTTTATTTTTACTTAAAATAAATCTTTGACAAAGCCAGCTAGGCATCCCTTTGAGTAACGACTTATATCACATTGAAATATTTTAAACATATGAACAGTAATAGCTGAAATGACAAATGTTACTAATATTGACACAATTTATCAAGGAGAATAGGTTAGAATATGTTAAAATGCAGGTGGACAGTGAAAGAACAACTATAACTTTTAACTAAATATTGTCTTGATATTTAGACCATTGGTTAAAATCATGATAACAGGTTTCATCCGTTTCAAGAAAGCAGAATATTTGCAGATCACTTAACATTTACTAGGTATGTTCTCAGCCTGGAAGGATATATTTCACTTACATGTGTCATTTAATTTAACCACATCCCTCTGTAATAGATAGTGGTATCCCTATTTGCAGATAGGAGACAGGCTCAGAAAGATTAAGAATGTTACCTAATTCTAGTAAGTAGCCAAACCTAAACTGATCTAATTCCAGGGCAAAGCTCTTTCTGGCACATCAGTGTGGGTCTTTATCTCTTTGAGAATTGTTGAACATTAAAAGCCTTCTTCCAGGTAAATGCATAAAGAAACAACATGAGCAATGATATAACAATACAAGTCTCACTAAATAATTGGTGTGTTTGGCCTTGCTTTTGCTGATAGATCTTTTGCAAAATTGCTTTTCTCTGAGATATTTAAAGTGGACTTTAACTATTTTCTTGGAAGCCTTTCCTAAATTATACCTATCATAAAGCTGCTTTGCTTTAAGGCCGAAGAAAAATGAAAGCTTACTTAACTACACTTAGGTGCCAGGGTCATACTATGAGCTCTACACCTGCCAGGATTTCACGCTAAGATAGATAGGGTGGCTCAGCAAACTGTCCATAGTCCTGTGATTTCTTTCTGATATTCTGAAGTAGAAATAATTTAATAACTGTTCACAAAAGAGAGAAACACTGTTTCTTGGTCCTCAATATCATACTGCTGTAGGCTAATTCTTTCTCTCTTCTGTTGCCCCTTAGTATAGAGAGTGTGTTTTGGGGACCCTCCTTCACGATCTTCTCCATTCCAAGAGCATCTTACATAAATCCAGGACTTCTCAAGCAGCCAGTTTTGCCAGATGGTCTTAGGGTTGGTTGTACCCATATATGTATAATCTGAACTTCTCAAGTAAGGTCCTTAGAGAGCATAATGGCTAAGAGAATTGGTGCTGATACCAGACCTGAGTCCAAATACTGCCTATGCCCCTAACTAGCTGTGTAACCTTGGAGAAGTAACTTAAGCCCCTTAAAGGGATTAGATTTCTCACCTGGAAAATGGTATAATAAATGCATCTACCTCATATGGTTACGGTGTAAATTAATGTAACTTGAGATGGTGCGTGTTAAGCATTAGCACAGTGCCTGTCTCTTGTTAGTAATACCTGCTTTTCTTATTAATTATTCTCTTTATATTCCCAGTTCCAGCTGGGTGCCTAACATATAATAGTTGTTCAGCAAATAGTTACTGGATTGAACCAGCTCTGAAATTGAAGCATTGGGTCAACAGCAAAGTAGTCACCCCACCATCATTTCTCCCAGAGAAAGGGAGAATAGATGGAAGCCAGCCATCATACTTCCTTATTCTAAACTTCCCATCGAGCCCCAGCAATAAAATAATCTTCCTGGACCCTAACAATTTCAAGGATTCTTCAAATCACACTATTTGAAAATAGCTGGGTTGCCCTAATCATTAGACCCCACAGGTCACCAAGCTTCTATTAATGAAGTCTAGTTAAGATAAATGATAACAGTTAGTCAACCAACTGCTTATGAGCTCATTGGGCTTTTTAAAATTTACTATCTGCGCTTCATAGAGACACAGGTATTTTGCTTTTGTAGGACATTCAACAGTCAAAGTAGTCTTTTAAAAAGCACAAATCAGACGCTATTATTGCACTGCTTCTAACCTCTAAAGGCTATCTATTGTAAAGAGATGAAATTTTCAACTACTTAGCCAGGCTCACAGAGACCGTGTGCTCTGGTCACTTACTACATCTTTCCCTGACCTTCATGGGGCTCGAGGCACAGTTGTCCTTTTCAGTCCCTCAGATGCAACAAGCTCTACTTCTTGCTCTCCCAGCTTTAGATTGGCTAATCCATCTACCCAGACCAATTTCCCTCTTATCGTTAAGGTCTCGGTTCAAACGCCACCACTACTATCTTGACCAAAGAGACCTGCCTCCTCAGTGCCTCTCCATCCCTTTGTCCAGTCGTATTTCTGTCACTGTACAACATTTATTTACACGTTTACTCTGTCTTCCTCCACCACTGGACATTTGCTTAAGAGCAGGGACTTTGTAATTTTTTGCTTCCAAGGCTTGCAGCGGACACTGGCACGTAGGTGTGTAGGAAATGTGTGTCTAATAAAGAATAAATATGTGAATGAAAAAAAAAACTGTGAAACACTAACACAAGATTATTCTTCTTTCAAAAGAATAATGAAAAATAATTTCATTCAATAAGAGTCATTCTTAGTTACTGATCCATGACTTAGTAGATCCCATTCAATTTAAAATGTCCCCTTTTTTTCTGATACTTTCACAAGTCATTAATTAAGTGTTGCTCACTTTTAAGGCCAATCTGTGAGACATTATTTAACTTGTCTCCTCTAAAGTTCCAGCATTAACTCAGGCGGGGCTTCACCAAGTACTGATCATGTGACCTTGGCCTCTCATTGCCTCCGTTTTCTCATTTGTAACATGGGTATAATAATCGGCTTATTTCATACGCCTATGAGGAGGAAAACTTCGTGTGTGTGTGTGTGTGTGTGTGTGTGTGTGTGTCTATATATATGTATTTAAACAGTGTCTTAGAATAGTGTCTGGCACATGATAAGCATTATAGAAGTATTGACTGCTGCTACTAGTACTGTTATTATGAGAACTAACTGTTGAGAATAATCCTTCATATAGGGGTTTATTCCACTGAAGATAAAGGAAACTCATAGAATGTTAGAAATCAGATTAAACACGGAAAGCCAGTAAAATATACCAGGACAGAAGATGATGAGAGTGTGAAAGGATAGAGGAAAAAAAATGGTTTTTGTTTTTCTTTTTCTTTTTTAAAGAAGGAAAGAGCCTAGAAATAGGACAAAAACTATCCATTGGCTATACTGACATGGAGATCGCTGGTGACCTTCATAAGTAAAATTTCAGGACAGTGGGCAGAGAGATTACGGTGAGGGAAGTCAGATGGATGTAAATTATAGAGTAGATGGGACGTGAGGAAATGGAAACAATATATGATGATAACAATTTTGAAAAGTTCAGACATGAATTGGCTAAAGAAGATATGCAGGGATTAGAGGAGGAGGGAGGCTTTCGTGTTACACGTATAGTTTTTAACATTTTAAGTTGGAGTTACTAGTCTAGAATGAGGTTGAATTTTGGCAAGAATCATTCATAAGGAGTAGATGGGTTGTAGAAAATGCAGTGCTGTGAAGTACTTGAGAAGATGAGAGAAAATGAAATGCTATCTGTAGTGCACGTGGCCTATGAACTTGAACTCCTGTAGTGCAAGGGAATACAAAGATCAATGCAAATGCTAATGAATTAACGGATTTGGCAGTGGACTATTTACTGACTTCTGTGTTCCTAATGAGTTAGGAAGCGCCTCACCAGCTCAGAGTGAAGGAAGTAGAGAGGATGGAGGGAAATTTGAGGAGGGTAGGGAAAGCTTCTAAGAAAATAGTCCTTAAGGAGAATTAGAAAGAACTTACTGTAAGTCAGAGCAATATTTCCAGTCTTGAAAATCCATTTGAAGTTGGTGTTTATTAATTTATTGGAATACCAATTTTCCCTGCCACATGATGTTTCTCCAGCTACCTGGATATAAGTTACACAGAGGCAGAAAAGAATGAGAGATAACAATCGAGGGAAAATACAATTAGTATTTTTTTTTACCTTTTTCCACTTCCCCGCTCCAACTCTGGGGAGCCTTCATGGACATGGCTGCCCTCGCAGCCTCCAGCAGCACCCTGTTATCAAAGAATTCAAAGAAATGGAACATAGGTTTCCAACTTAATAATTCAGCAAAATCAAAAATTGTATATAATGTTTTCTGTTGGCAAAGATTTTTGCAATGTAATTTGGTTCCATCTTTTGACAAGTAATTTGGCAATGTCTAGCAAGATAAAAATGTTAATAGCTTTTTACACATTAATTCTAATTCTGGAAGCTTATGCCGATAAATAATTTATAATCCAGAAAATTATTATATAAAGATGCTCATTGTCATGTCATTTGTAATAACAAAACATTGGAAACACCTTTAATTGTTAAGAATAGGAAAACAGTTTAGGAAATTATATCCACTTAGTAGAAAGTGACACAGTTACTATATTATAATTACAAGATGATGGAGCAAAATAAAATAATGCTTAATAAAGAAAGAATGAAGAAAGCTGACCTAAAATTGTGTCTTCCTTATGACAGTAATTATGTAAACATATCAATATTTATTAAAACTTAAAACCAAGATAAAGTTTTAAAAGCTCTGTACCAGTAATGGGGATTTTATGTTCGTTTCAAAATATTTTTTGACACAACTCTTAGAATTTTGTTTTGTCTACTCCTTTTCTTAAGAATTTCTGATTATTACCTCACTTTTCATTTCATAGTTTCAAATAAAGTCAGCAATTTTATCATCAGAGAAGATTAGACTTATTTGACAGTTCATAATTCCAAGTTTTTTGGTATAAAAAGACCATATACAGTTGTAGGTGCTTTCAAAATAAAATTCCGAGAATTTTTTTTTTTGCTTAGTCTTTCCTAGTAGGAGATGAAGCAAACTACCTAAAATTGCTAGCCATTCTTTTTTCATTTTTCTCATTTTATTGATTTATCTTGCCCTTCACAGAAATGATAAGAAATGAGTCTGCAGTTGCCTCTGCCAATTTCTTAAATCCTCTATTATCCACATTATGAAATCATACTAGTATGAATGCTTCCAGTATTTTCAGAACTCTTTAGTTAGTATACTTTAGCACTCTGTATGAAGTATCTTATGTAAGTGTAAAATTTAGACTCAACTTCTGGAAGCTTTTGATTTCTTAGTTCAAAAGTGAGAGATCCTTAGTTCAGCCATATGATTAACAATTACTTGTATAGTAAGAAGCTCCTAAATTAGTGTTTTATGGGTACCTGGCAGTTTTCTTGCCATTTCTCAGAAGTTCTCTATTAAACACATTCTCTCTCTTTCTCTCTCTCTATCTCTCTGTCTCTCTCTGTCTCTCTCTGTCTCTCTCTCTCTCTCTCTGTCTCTCTCTCTCTCTCACACACACACACACACACACACACACATTGTGATTAAAAGCACAGATTTTGGCATTATGAAATCTAAGGTTCAATTTCCAGTTGTGTAGTTTCTGGGCCACTTCACTTTAGGCAAGTAACCTAATGTCTCTGAACCTTGTTATTTTCATCTGTAAAATAGAAATTACAATTATATCAGACAATCCTCAAAACATCCGTAATGATTTTAGAGTTTCAGAGTCAGGTAAAAGCAGGCACTCAGTAAATGGCTAGTGCTTTTATTACTTTATTATTATTTAGGTCTTGGTTTTCCTTGAGTGTGTGAGTCCCCATAATGAAATGTAATTTCCAGTAGATTGAGTAACACCTGTTTTCACCAAAAATTTTAACTGAGTTCATTACTTTCTGTGCAACCCAGATTAGTTTTCTGCCTCCTTTTCTGTGCCGTATGTAGGTGTTCAGTAGATTTATTTAATAAATGTATGAATGCATGAACGCGTAGATGAATTTTTAAATGCTTCTTTTTGAGAAGGTAGAACAAATGTGACACAGTAGAACAGATAAGAAAATAATCCATGGAAAAAATGGCAAAGTCATGTATGTGTCCAGGGCCAGCCTAAGAGGAATTACTTTTTTTTTTTTTTTTTTAGGAAAAATGTGTTGAATAGCTTATTTTAATTATTTTTAAAAGTTAAGTACAGGGACTTCCCTGGCGGTCCAGTGGTTAAGACTTCGCCTTCCAATGCAGGGGGGTGTGGGTTCAATCCCTAGTCGGGGAGCTATGGTCCCACATGCCTCGCAGCCAAAAAACCAGAACATAAAACAGAAGCAGTATTGTAACAAATTCAATGAAGACTTTAACAAATGGTCCACATCCAAAAAAAAAGTTAAGTACAAAACTTTGCTGATGATTTACATATTTAGGACCAATAAAATAATGTGAGATTAGCTGTACTAAAACAGAATGTTGAGCTACATTCACATTAAGTGACATTATATAGTCTGAGTTTATGGAAAACTTCTGAGATGGTGAGTGACCTTTGAGCAGAAAAAGACAGAAGGAGAAATGGCCTTTTCTACATTCTATTGTGCCTCTAAGTAAAATGCTTGGTAATCTAGCTACAAAGCTCTATGTCATTGGCCTTAGGCACGTACTGTGATCTACCTTGTGAAGATCAGATTTTGCCATGGAGAGGATTTGTAAAAGTATCACACATTCCAGTACCGTTGGCAACCACAGCTACCAAAAACTCCAATTTAAATTGATGAGCCTAATATCAGATGATAGTATCATTTCCTTGTGGGTGTTCTGGGAAAAGGTGGGTAGGAAATGTATAAAAGTGAATACTTTATTGACTGAAATAACACTTCATCATTTTGAAAACATAAAATACATTAAAGTTGTTATAGCATCATACATGAATATTTCACTGTATTTTAGACCTTGCCTACAAGCAATGTTTTCTGCCCTTTGAAAGAGAACCATGCTTGTGGTATGCATTAATCATAGAAAAGATTAAACACTGAAAAGAAATTCAGCCTTTAAAGACAATTTGCTTTGATTGATTCAGTGGGTTCTCCTAAAAAGTTAATACCCAGAATTATTGCTTGTTAAATTGGAGTTACAAATTCTTTCAGAGTTACTTAGTATTTTCTTTAATATCAGTATCAAGGAAGGCAAAGCAAATTTACATATTTATTAGGAAATACAGGCACATAATCATAAAACAAGAAAACACAACGTTTTTATAGACTTTATTTTTTAGAAGTGTTTTAATTTTACAGAAAAATTGAGAAGATAGTATAAAGTGTTTCCATATACACTATACCCATTTCCCTCTGTGACGATCAACTTATATTAGTATGTTACATTGTTACAATCAGTGAACAAATATTGATACATTATTGTTTACTATAGTCCATACATTAGTCCAGTTCCTTAGTTTTTACCTAATGTCCTTTTTCTATTCCAGGATTTCATCCAAAACATCACATTACATTTAGTTGCCATGTTTCCTTAGGCTCCTCTTGGGTTTGATAGCTTCTCAGATTTTCCTTGCATGACCTTGGCAATTTTGAGTGGTTAGGCTTGTGTAGGATGCCCGCTACTAGAATTTGTTTGATGCATGTTTCATTGATAATATTGGGATTATGTGTTTGGGGGAGGAAGACCACAAGAGTAGAAGGGTTATTTTGTCAGATCACATCAAGTGTACAAAGTATCAATATGCATTATGAATGCTGAGGTCGACCTTGATCACCAGGCTGAGGTAGTGTTTTTCAGGTTTCTCCATTGTAAAATTACTGTTTTCCCTTCTCCATATTGTACTTTTTGGAAGGAAGTCAATATGCTCAGCCCACAACTAAGGAATAGAGAGTTATGCTTAAGATGGAGTACTACATAAACTATTTGGAATTCTTTTGCACTGGAGATTTATCTATTCTCCCGCATTTATTTATGTATCCAATTATTTATTTATATCAGAAGAACTCACGGATTTTTATTTTATACTTTGGGTCATAATCTAATTCTACGTTAGTTACTTTGTTCCTCAAATTGCTCTAGTCCTGACCCTTGTGAACTCTTTTCAGTTCAGTGGCTCGTGTGCCACTCTGAGGTATCCCCATGCTATATATTTTTTTGGAACTTCCTTACTTTCTGACACTATAAGATGGCCTTGTATATAAATCTTGTATATTTACTGCCCCAGTCCTAGAATCAGCTATTTCTTCAAGGATAACTAGGTCTTTTTAGTGGAGAACAGCATTAGACAGCAGGATCTGGGTGTGGGGTGTGCTAATTGCTGCCCGGATGTCATTGCTTCTAGATCTTCTCAGCTGACAGAGCAAAGAGATAACATGTGTGTACATTCCCCACGTATATGGACATATCTATAAGTATCTCTCTACATAACCATGTGTGTTAAGGTAATATGAAGCAATATTAAGCTAAGCATGAATGTATATTGATGTTTCCAACTTTAATCTGTTACCACATAGATCATCTTAGCCTCATCTCTTGCTTATCTTTAAATTTCAACTGCGGCAAAACACTTGACTTTTAGAAGTATGAAAGTCAAATTGTAGCTACTTTGGGAAGCCACATCATCTAGCAGAAGAATTCTTAAAGGGCAAGGTGTATATCATCAAATTTTAATTTACAGTCAGCAGTACTTTGTAACATCCATAGGCCTCCAGACCTCTGCTTCCAAGAAGAGGAAGTAGCCCATTTCTCCCAGGTTCTTCCACTTAAAACTAAAACCCTGAACATAACAACAGACAAACATAGGAAGACACTGAAAGGTGGAAATGAGAAGGCAGACTTAACTAGGGACTTTGGGACTTGAGGAATAACATGGTGATGAGTCCCCTGTGTTTCCTGTTGCTTCCCATACATCCTGGAGAGGGTATTACAGGAACCCCCAATCAATAACCACCAACAGAACAACAGACAAAAAAGCTTCAAAAAAGAAAACACAAAACCCCCGTTCCCCCTAGCCAAGGTATGAGGAAAGGGGTTGTCAAAGACAGAAAACCATTTGGGCGATAATATACACACTACTCGAGCCAAGTGCCAGTGGAATATTGCACCCATCCCCTATGTCCTGTGGTTTCAGTTGGGCCAAGCTAGGATTTGATCTTCCACACCACCCCACTCCTGCCCTCCAGAAGAGGCAGCGCTCTGATTCGCCACCAGGGCTGTTTCAGTGTGGTGCAGTGGGGAGCTGAGCCTCCACCCCTTTGCATTAGCAAAGAGACTTTCAAAGGTGGTGCCTGACAGGCTAGTTAACACTGGGCTGCCCTCACACAGTCGTGGGGTCCAATGGTGGGACCTAGCCTCCGTCTCTCCCTGACATCGATAAGAATAGGATGTTACAGGTTGGAGGGAGTAGGCACCCCACTAACCCCCAACACATGGTGTCAGTGAGACCCAATGGGGTGCTGAATCCCCATAACCGTCCTGAGGCAGTAAGACAGAATGAGATGGCACAAGCAGGGCTAGTTGGCAGTTCTCTTCCTCTTACCCTGGTGTCAGTGGGGCCAGCAGGTAGCTGACCCTCTACCCACACCCGGCATCAACAAGAAGGAATGAAGTGGGAGGAAGGACAGCAAACACAGCAAACACTTCACCTCTCCCCTCCCCTGGTGTCAAGAAATCTACTGGGGAGATGAACTTCCACTCCTACTAAAAGGCAACAGAATGATATTAATGTTCCCACTTTTGGGGGGAAGGTGTCAGAAGGGCCAGTAGGATAGCTGAACTTCTACTTGATCTGTCTGCAGTGAGAGAATGTAAGTGCCCACTTTTGCTGGGGTTTTGACAGTAGGGCCCAGTGGAAATCTGTACGTAACCCCCCAGTCCTCATACTCCACCTCCAATAGGATGACTTCCTTCTAAAAAGTAATAATAAAATTAAATGGGATACAGAGTCATATAATAACTCACAATGTTTAGAATCCAATTGAAAAATACTCATGGCACCAAGAAGCAGGAAATCACAGAATAAATGAGAAAAGACAATAGACCTACACCAGCACTGAGATAAAACATCTATTGAAATTATCAGACAGGGGTTTTAAATAAGCTGTCACATAAATGCTTCAATTAGCAATTATGTGTTCCTTGACGGAAATGGGAAAAATAGAAAATGTGAACAAAGAACTAGAAGTTATAAGAATAAAAACAAATGAGAACAGTAGAACTGAAAAATACAACAATCAAAAAACTTTGCTCAAGAGTAGAGTGGAGATTACAAAGCACAGAATCATGAACTTAGAAGAGATCAATACAATGTACCACATGTACAGAGAAAAATAGGCTGAGGGGTAGAGATGGGAGAAAGAACAGGATCTCAAGAACCTGTAAACAGTAACAAAAGCACTAACATTCATATCATCAAGGTTCCAGAATGAAAACAGAGAGCACGTAGGACTGACAAAGTATTCAGAGAAATAATGACTGAAACGTTCCCAATTTTTTAGAAGACATAAGCACACATCCAAGGATCTGAGCAAATCCAAAGAGGAAAAACACAAAGGTATCCTTGTCAAGACGCGTCATAATTAAACTTCTGAAAAGTAGAGACAAAACAAATCTCGAAAGTGGACAGGCAGAAACGATGCATCACTTATTGAGAAACCAATTCCAATGACAGCATATTTCTTGTCTAAAATTATGGAGTCAGAAGCATTGACATAACATTTTTCAAGTAGTAAAAGAAAAGAACTCTCAGCCACAAATTCACACTTTTTATATCCACTTTCTTGTTTGACTTATATTAATGGACTACCAACTCATCTTTCTATATCCGGGCCTGCCATCAGACTTCTCCAAAAATCTAGTCACAGTATTTCCAGAGTGATCTTTCTGAAAAAGAAACAAATTTTTCTTATAAAAGTACCTGATTGTGTTATGAAACTTTTCTCTCTTCTAAGTTACCAGGTAAAATCCTTCAATGGATTC
This sequence comes from Delphinapterus leucas, assembly GCF_059928025.1. Lineage (NCBI taxonomy): Eukaryota > Metazoa > Chordata > Mammalia > Artiodactyla > Monodontidae > Delphinapterus > Delphinapterus leucas. Next base: position 210,996 of record NW_028322266.1, on the reverse strand, counting down.
CCATCTTTCTTGGAGGAAAATCTCACATCCAAACTCTCTTTGTCCTTTTGGGCTGCTGTAAGATTATACTGCAGGTTGGGTGGCTCATAAACACCAGGAATTTTTTTTCTCACGGCTCCGGAGGCTGCGAGTTCAAGAATAGGTTGCCAGTATGGTCAGATGAGGGCCCTCTTCTGAATCACAGACTTCTCATTGTATCCTCACATGGCAGAAGAGCTTAGGGAGCTCTGTGGGGTCTCTTTTATAAGAGCACTAATACCATAATCATTTCCCAAAGGCCCCACCTACTAATACTATCAGCTACGGAAATTAAGATTTCAACGTATGAATTTGGAGGGGAACACAAAGACTAGACCATAGCACTTACTATACATACATGGACCATGCATGATCTGGCTTCTACGCCCCTCTCCATTGTTTTCTTTTCCTACACGCCAGTGAGCATTTCTCTTTTTTTTTTTTTTTTTCTTTTTTTTGGCGGTACGCGGGCCTCTCACTGTTGTGGCCTCTCCCGTTGCGGAGCACAGGCTCCGGACGCGCAGGCTCAGTGTCCATGGCTCACGGGGCCTAGCCGCTCCGCGGCATGTGGGATCTTCCCGGACCGGGACACGAACCCGTGTCCCCTGCATCGGCAGGCGGACTGTCAACCACTGCGCCACCAGGGAAGCCCCAGTGAGCATTTCTTATACTGATTATGAATGGAACTCCTTTCTGGACTGATCCTTAACCATTCATTTTCTGGTAAGTGTGAATTTATCTTCTCTTTTCTTCAAAACTTCACCCTTCCTTCATGTTACATATCCATTTCAATTGCCTTCTACAGGAAGCCCTAATGATATCGCCCATATACTACTGTCCACAGCATGAATTAAGGTCTTACTGTGTCTTCCTATAGCACTCTGTAATACCTTTTACGGTAACTATGGATTTTCTTATTTGAGTGTCACAATACATTGAATTGTAGGTGGCACTATAATGATTTTAGTAACAGTAACACTGGTGCCTAGTTTAACCCATGACATACTTTAGGTGTTCAATATATGTGTGTTGAATGAGTGAATGAATGAATGGTCAATTTGAAATCTTAATCATGTTACTTTTCAAAAATCTGTTAAAAGATACCACAGTTTTCCAGAAGATTAGGGAGTTAGGACCTTAAACTTGATTTAACAGAGGAAATTTTTACTCATACATCCTGCTTAAATACCTCAAAGTAAAACCATAAACCCAGGAATTTAAGGTTATCCATTTGGACTTTCAAGCCAATAATTAATATCTCCTGCCCCGACTGTATTAGATGGTTTCGATGCTCCACTCATATCTCCCCAGCACTCATCATTCCAGTATATGCTGATAGAATCATGCTGCCGCCTGCAATTATCCACCTTAGGGCAGGCCAGAAGTGTACAGGAGTTAATGTATCTGGGTGTAGCTTTCAACCAAGGACAGGGGACTGGAAGATAAGTACTTCAAGTTTCTCACCGATTCTTGGGATAACTCTGAGACATGTTCTGTAGAGTTTCACAGAACTCGTCTGAAGTACTGGCAGCAGTTCCCTGCAGGAGTAATTTATTCGGTAATGCACCTCTGTTGGCTTCCTTCCATGCCTCCATTCTCAATTCCCACTCCACTTCTGAGTTTTCTGGAAGCACCTCCCAGATGAGCAGTTTGCACTCAAATTATTGCCTCAAGGTCTGCTTCTAGGGGAACTGAGTTGATAGCCTCCTAACAACCCAGTGCTCCTTACAGAGCCGTCACTGGTACAAGTACCAAGGCATGGCACATTACGTATCACTCCTCCTAAATCCTTATATTTTCCAATAGATAGGAAAGAGCATTACCTTGAAGAGAAAAAGAGTTCATATGAGGATGGCCAATGGATAAAGGGAAGGAGAGACAGTGCCATTTGTTTTCCATTAATGATAGTGTGAAATGTATGGGCAGATGGTCTAACAGGTGTGACTATAATTTGAGGAGCCTGCTCCCTTGGTTACAGAAGACTGCTATTGTTATTATTATGGAACCACAACCTCATGACTTTATTGTTTCACTTGATGTTACCTTCTCCTTTACCCTTAAATCTTTGTACATCACTGAATTGCAGCCAATAGATTTATTTTCTCCCTATGGCTCCACCACAAAAAGAGACACACATGTGCACACACATACACACACACACACAGAGTTTTGTGTATGCCAGTGCTAGAAAAGACAAGCTCATGGTGCATGTATGCAATGGATATTGTACATTACAGGTCTCTGTGAAATAGTCTTCTGCAGGTTCCTATGTTTATTTTATGAATAATTAACTTTAGTAAAGTTAATTTCCTGAAGATCTTGTTGAAGACTGAAGAAAGGAAGTAAATTGTAAAGAAAACGACTTCGAAACTTGCCCTTTTCGCCCTCTCTTTGTGTCTTAATGAACAAAGGATAACTGGGCCTTTTTTGAAGCCTTTGCTTGAGTTGAAGACACAAAATGCAACCTGTACTCTTATCATAATATGCTCAGTTTATGAGTACCCAAACTTATAAACCGTGAATTTCCCTAAAGTTATTATACCATCTAGAAGATGTTTGCTTGGACGTTTACTTAAAACCAAACAATTGAGGTCTATGTGTCCAAATAATTTCCTTCTCTCTTGCTGTCTCCATTTCAGTTTCCTGAGTTTCTGGGAAGGCCTGGTTTCCCCAAAGGAAGGATTTCTGGTAGAAGTCTGAAGGTCTGACCCAAGAAGAAAAAATCCAGTACAGCCAATGAATTGAGGACAAGAAGTTTTCCGATCAGGTAGGAACATTTAATCTCATACATTACGATCGCCTTAAGTAAGGTGTGCTGATAGCTGGATATGATTTAACTGCTTGGAAAAAGATGCATATATATTATATGACCTACCCCACAAGGAAGCTGTTCTCAATTCTCTTAGAGGTTGTGGTGTTTATCAGAGAGCGCCTTGGGGGAAAATGAATACAATAACAGTATGATGCTTTTTTTTATTATTAGCTCATTGTTGCCAAGTACACTTGGTGACCTTGGTGCCTGTGGTTTAATCCAGGGGGTTAGACAGGTGGAACAGCACATTAACCCTCTTTAGTATTTTCTCCCAAGACAAATCATTTTTATAGGTTGTCTCCATGGTCTTCTAGTTGCTTATCAAAATTAAGCATCAAGCCTTCTAAGTGTGCAATAGCCCCAGTCAGTGTGAGGAAATCAGCTTGGTTCTTATTGGGTCACAGCTTCTTGGCCTTGGCACAAAGTGACTTCGCATAGGGAGTTAGAAGGAGGAGAACGGGACATGAGAAAGGGGAGTTCTGTGTTCTCATTTACCTATGCATGTTGAAACTCCACTAACAGCTTTATTTTCATTAGCAATTTGTGATAAAAACTTAGGGTAAAGGGAATAATGAAGCTGTCCCATTATATGGCAGGACAAAAGATAGTAGTGACATCAAAATCAGGGCCTGTCCATCTCGTTTGCAGCTATATACTGAGTGTTTAGCATAGCATTTGACCCCTCATCAGTATTCAATAAGAAGATGCGTGTTGAATGATTTAGGGATGAATTGATGAATGAAAAAAGTTAATATGGTAGAAAATGTGTTTTATCCTTGTATTTTCGTGTGTTGACTTCTGTATTTCAAGACCCAGCACTGTAACTGACACATAGAATATAAGCAATAAAATGTGTTGAAAGAATGAATGAGTCCCCACTATTCTAAGAATAATTTTAAGACCAACACAGACCCCATATCTGCCAGAGGTATCCAGAGGTGAAAGCCTGGATCTCAGCTAGTGGTAGAGCTGACAGGATTTATCTAGTTTTAATAATTTACAGCTCATCCCATTACATTTAGGCATAGTACCTACATGAGCCATACAATTAAATGTTGACTGAAAAACAATGCACAACCTAGAAGTTGAGAATTATGTTTTATGTGGAAGAGATACTGAGGACTGAAATCAGGAGACAGCCTCTCAGATAGCTCTGAGGGACTGTTCTGAAGAGCTAAGGGAGGGCACAGGGTATTTAGAGGTTCTTGCAAAAAAAAAAAAAAAGACAGGTAGTTGGAACATCAAAAGATTACTGTTAATTAAAGAAACTAGACATCTTAAGTTAATAAATGTAGCACTTTTCTATATATGGTGAGATGCAAGAATCTGGTCTCCTGGAAATCATTCCCTTGATTTGCACTTGAATTATCTAGGGCCAGTATCCTGTTTTCTCCATCCTGAATCCCCTCAGGGTGCGGCTTTGGGTGTGGCTTCAGTGGCTGATGGCTTGATGGCTATAACATCCTGTGTTACTGATAAGGCTGGCTACATTCTTTCTCCACATAAATGACTTGAATATGGATAGTAAATCTGTGGATTTGCAAAACGTAATTCTTGGAGCATTTTTATAAGGACAAAGTTAAGGGCGATTTCAGAATCACTAGTGGCTAAAATTGCTATTTATACTTTTCCACTGGTAGGTAGTAATCTGCTGTTGCTGTCTTCAGTATTCCCAAGGGATAACAAAAGCCATTTAATTCAAGAAAGAAAGGTAAAATTTAGCACAATGCAGCTTCCACAAAACCAAACACACACCCAACTCTCTCAGATATGAAGTAGTAATCTAAAATAGAATCCTGGAACTAATTGCAAAACAAGAGCAAATGTACTCATATTGGATAATTTTATTCTTTTATTAATGTTTGATACATATATGTATTTATTATTAAAATTCAAAGTTGCTGTATGGAGAAATAGTTTTGTACCAATAGTGTCTTTGTATGTGTTTATCAATAATGTATGAGATTGCCTCCTATGCTCCTTTTCTTTTATTGGGGGGGGGAGGGGGTGTGTCACGCTACGTCAAGGTCGGGAGTCAAACCCGCCACGACTGTCCATGAGGGGTTTTCCCGGGTCCCCACTTCAGGCCGGTGAGGGTGGCCAGGGGCAGCCGAAGACGTGCGTACGTGCGTGCGTGCGTGCGTGCGAGCCTGCGAGTCCACGGGGCGGGCCGCGCGCGCCGGGAGTGTTTCAGCCCGGCCCCCGGCTCACTGTGGTCGCCTCACGCCGGCCCGAGTTCGCAGCAGCGCTGGAGGCCCCGGGCCTGTGACCACAAAGAGGGAGCCGGGGGTCGGACGGGAGCGCTGCGGCGGCAGCTGAGGCCCAGACCAGGCCCCCCTCAGCCTCCCGCCTGCCCGTCTGCCCCGCCCCCGCCGGCGGCGCCGCGCCCCTCCCCCAACCGCCAGACTAGCGCGGTGCGGGGCCCGCGCGCGAAGACATGGGGGAGAAGCTGGAGCTGAGGCTGGAGTCGCTCTTGGGGACCGAGCCCGCCGTCTACCCGTGGCCGCTGCCGGTCTACGTAAGTGCCGTCCGTCCCCTCCTCCCGGACCCCCGCTCCTGTTCCCCCACGGCGCGCGCTGAGCCCACCGAGAAACGGAGCGACTCGAGTCGCCAGACCCTCTTTGGAGCCCCCCTTCCCGCCCCGCCGTGGTTCTCCGCGGCAGTTTCCAGCCCCCGCGCGCAGGGTGGGCAGAGGGGAGCCGGCGCCGGCCGGGGGGCACAGACTCGGCCGCGGGCAGCCCGCGCTTCCGAGGGGCGCCCGAGCCGGTCTGCGGTTGGCTCTGCAGGGCTGGGGACCCCGGTCCCCCCGGTCCTGGAATGTCGGCGGGCTTGCCCTTCTGTGCTTTAGGATCTGACATGTAGGGTTTCTTTTTCCTGGTAGTTTATTCTTAGCGCTGTCAACGTGCTTAGTTTTTTTAATTTTTTTTTATTTTTCAGGGCACCCTTTCCTCCCTCTCTCCAGTTTTTTTGTGTTTCTGTTTTGTTTTGCTTTAGTCAGGCATTTTGTCCCTCTGATCTTGAGTGGGTGGGCTGGCAGGACACTTGGAGAGGAGGCGTTCTGTCCCCTGATCTTGAGTGGCCTTTGGAAAATGACAGGCCAGACGGAAATTTACACAGGCGTCCGGTGATTCCAGAAATGCAGGGTGTCCGGCTAGGTGGGCGCCCGGCCTGTCGTCCCCCGTGGCGGCGTGGTGCGCGTGTTCCTTGTCTCAGGGTTTACGCTTGGGCCCCGCAGCCCAGCTTCCAAAGGGAAAGCGCAGCGGGCGCCTTGGGCCGGCGCCTTTGGGGCGCCCTTTCGTGCGCTCGGCTTGCGGGGGACCGGCCTCCAGGCGACCCGGCGGGGAAGCCCGCGCGACCCGGCCCTCGCGCGGGCTCCGTGTGTGTCAGTTTGTGGAAAGTGTGTCGCGCGCGGCCGGGGTCGGGGTCGGGACGCTGGGACCACCTGGGAGCCGATGTAGAGGGATATGATTTCCATTTTCAAGGCGCATTCATCCTGTGCAGGGAGACAGCCTAACATAAAATTTGCCTAACAAAAACTATATTAACAGGTGGAAAGACTATCTCCCAGTTGAACAGCGGATGCCTGGGACTCGTTTCATTGCTTTCAAAGTTCCTTTAAAAAAGGTGAGCAAAAGTTAATACCGTATTCTTCCAGAAATCTGAATTCACCATATAGAGCCCTGGCTCTCAACCCCGTCGTACTCCATTTTCCCTTTTTATAGCAAATACTTTTTAATACCTCTTTTACTATCCAGAAATGGGATTCATAGACAAATACAACCAACTTTTGTACTTAATTAAAAAACAAAAAAAAAACAATGCAATGCCCTAACTATAAATAAAGAATAAAGTAATTTATAAGAAAGTAATATGTATCTCAGTATGTAAATGTTTGGGGATGACTATACTAGAAATAAAGAAATAGTCGGTTACTTGTACCATGAATGCAATAAACTGTGGACTTTGATTGATAACGATGTGTCAGTGTTGGTTCATGAATTCTAACAAATGAAGCACACTGGTATGGCATGTTGATAATGGGGAAGGCTGTGTGGGATGAAGGAGAGAGGGTGTAAGTGGGAACTGTGTACATTTTGCTCAGTTTTGCTGTGAATCTCAAACTGCTCTAAAACTAGTCTACTAATGAAGAAAAAAAGTGTGTGTTGCTGACACTTGAATAACCAAAGAGATCAATGGAACAGGGTACATGTATAAGCCAAATACATGAAAGAATATTTAGCAGTGAAAGCCATCCTTCCTATATGTAGATATTCAAGAAGTATTTATTTCTGTGTCTATTTTCAGGCACTCCGCTTGGAGCTGGCAATACAGTGGTAGGCAAAATTGATGTGGTCCCTGCCTTCTGGGAGTTTAGAGTCAGGTTAGGAGACCAACATGAAATAAACAAACATAGAAATAACTATATAGAAGTGAGCTTATTTTCTTCCGTCTAATCTCTCTGGAAGAAAGGATTGTAATATCGCTTGTAAGCTGCAGAGGAGGAAACTTGACTTTGAATCTCATATGTTAGCATCCCAGGGTTTGAATAAATGGATAACATAGTAAAGGATTTTAAACATATGTTCTTCCTTATTTTATTCTTTCTGACAGAGTTTTGAAAAGAATCTTGCTCCAGAAGAACGTTTCTCCCCCTTGGATCTCTTAACAAAATCCAAGGACAGAATGAAGAACTTGGGCTGATTATTGACTTAGCAAATACTCGCCGCTCTTACAAGCCAGAGGTAAATGGAAGGCGTAATTGAAAATGACCTTCTTTCTGATACTGTAATAATTCATAGTAGTTCAGTAGTTATCATCTTATGCTAAGGTGAGTCCTGGCCTTCTCTCGTGGGTTCAAAAAGGGAAGCTAGTGGTTTCCTTAAATACACATTTGTAATTGCTGTTTCAAAATGAGATGAAAGATATGAATTGAACTATAGTATTTGGCAGTAGGCTCTAGATATGCTTAAGAAATTCTGTAAGCTTCCATGTTCTACATTTTGAAAATGAAGTAAACTTTTAGTAGTTACAGTAGTATCCTAAAAAGAAAGAAAGGTATGTCCATTATGTCTTTAGCACTTATGTTAAGCAGTTGCCTGAGCATGTTTAAGCATCAGTGTAAAAGACAATTGTTCTCTAAGTTTTATGCTTCCTTTTCCTGATGCCTTCTGATATAGTACAGAAACCCATCTATTCTCTTGGCCCATGTAGGACATTCCAGTGCAAAAGAATTATCCTCCTTCTGACCTGTTCCATGGCCTTGGGAGACAGTAACACCTAATGTCTTTTAATATTTGTAGAGCAGTTTGCCATTTAGAAAGTTCTTTCATATCCATTGACTTAGTTAATCTTCACAGCAATCCTTTGCTCTTGAAGTGGAAGTAGTACTGATATCTCCTACTGAGTGCTTACCCTGCACTAAGCTCAGAGGATAGACAACTACAATTACTAATTTTACAGACGATGAAACTGACTCTCGGAAAAGGAAGAATTGAAATTTCAGCTCTGTTATTGCTTTTTTTTTATTGTGGTAAAATATAGAGAAATCATATTTCTTGTAACCGTTTATAAATATGCAGTTCAGTGGCATTAAGTACAGTCACAGTGCTGTGTAACCATCACCGCTGTCTAGAACCAAAACTTTTTCATCATCCTCAACAAAAACTCTGTAACCATCAAACAGTAACAACCCCATTTTCCCTCCCACCAACCCTTGGTAACCTCTATTCTATTTTCTGTCTCTGTGAATTGGCCTATTCTAGGTACCTCGTGTCAGTGGAATCTGCAGTATTTGTCCTTCTGTGTCTGGCTTATTGCACTAAACGTCGTGTTTTCAAGGTTCATCCATGTTATAGCACGTAACGAAATGCCATTTCTTTTTTGGCTTAGAAAATCCCATTGTGTGTACATAGACCACAGTTTGTTATTCAACGGTTGATTGACACTTGGTTGTTTTCCACCTTGTAGGTATTGTGAATCATGCTGCTGTGATCATTGGTGTACAGATATTTGTTCAAATCCCTGCTTTCAGTTCTGTTAGATGTGCAGCGTAGGTAGTAGCAGAGTTGTTGGATCATAGCCTACTGCCAAATACTAAGCTGTACGCTTAACCTGTGAGAAAGTGCCAAACTGTTTTCTACAGTGTCGTCTTGTTTTTAAACAATTATCACAAATTTTAAGCATATACAAAAGTATAAAACTACTGTGAGTGTTCCTTGTATACCCAGGAACTCATCCAGCTTTCTTATTTACCAACTGATGGCTGTCATGTTTTATCTATACCCCCACCTGTTTCACCCCATTCCGTATTATCTTGAAGCAGCTCCGAGACAACATGTAAATTACACCTGTACGTTTTTGGTACGTGCATTTAAAATATAGGACTTTTATTCCTTAATATCATTTTTTAATATTAAATACCCAGGGAGTGCTCAAATTTGCAGTTGTCTCCTAAACGTCATAAAAAATTGTCTATAAGAATTTTGAATTAGATCCAAATAAGGTCCACACTTTGCCGTGGATTGTTAGGTCTCTGAAGTCTTGTTTAATCTATAGGTTCTCCCTCCATGTCTCTCTCACTTTTTTTTTCCTCCTTGAATTTTGTTTTTAAAGAAACCAGGTAATTTGTCCCATCTAGATGCCGATGATTACATTCCATGTGTTGGTAACATATTCTTCAGTCCTTTTATTTCCTGTAAATCGGTAGTCGATCTGAATGAAGCTTGCATGTTTTGTTTTGGCAAGACAGTTTCATGGGTGATGATGTGTTCTTCCATGGAGACGTATATAGTTGTGTCTTTCTGTGGTATTAGCAGTCACTGATGATTCATACCTACATCCATTAATTCAGTTGAGGCTTCAAAGAATGGTGAATTCTGTTGTTCTTTTTTTCACTTATTAGCTGGGTATATTTGTACGAGGAGAAGATTCCCCTCATCAGCTGTTTGGTTGCTCAGTTGTAGAGGCATGATTCTCTTCTTTTATTTAACAGTTTTCAAAATAATGAGTTGATTCACAAATATCCTCCAGTGTTGACCAGTTTTGTAAAATTTTATTTATTCCTCTCACCGTGGACTCCGTTACAGTTATTATTCTAACTGAGGCCCTATCTTTGGCCAGTTGGAGCTTCTCGGTGACTCCTGAGTCCTTTGGACATGACATCAGTTGTTTCTAGACTTTTTCAGTGGTCAGAGCTAGGAAATATGTACGTTTGTTTTTAATATTTTTAAAATATGTCATAGGTTCCTACTGCTACTTTCCATTTAAATTCAGAACTAGAGAATTTTCACTTATCCTTTTCTGTCTTCTATTGATAGTCTACTTTCTCCCACCTCAAGAATACCAGTTCTCAACAATGCCTGAAATTGCCTCTGTTTCCTAATTCGAATCCAAGTTCTTCTGACTCTATTCTACTACTCTCCTTAAATCACAGCCGCTTTATGGCCCTTGAAATGTAAGATAGAACATAAATGTAGGCAGAACTGTTTATATCATTTTGAGTTACATGTGCATTCATTCACATAGATTTGCTTTTCCTTTTGCATGCCTGGTAACTGTCCGTTCTGCAGTTTGAATGAAAATCAAGTGATAATTACTGGTTAAAGCAGCTTTGGAAAAAATGGCTCTCATCAGAATGACTGACATACAAAGTTTAATGTACTCTCCTGGTTTATATTCTGCCTTCTCTAATTAATTTTTTATTCTTTCCCTACAAAGGAAATAATACATATTTTCATGGTTTTGCCTTATAGGACTTACCAGAAACTCTTCCTTATTTAAAAATGTGTACAATTGGGCATCAGGTGTCAGATGACGACACTAGTTTTAAATTCCAGTGTGCTGTTAATGGGTTTCTGAAAGAACATAAAGATAACGGTGAGTTGCTTTTGTGTTTGTTTTTGTTTTTCCTTTACCTGAACTTTGGTATGCATTTTGAGTGGGGTTGGGGATTTTTAACATTTTTAATAGTTCTGACATTCGTGTCAAGTTGTGTTTGGTAACATTAAGGTGGAAATGTCAGATGGTGCTACTAGAGTACGGTGTTTTTCCTGTTTATGGTCACAAACAATTTAGTTTAGTTTGGAAAGTGATCTTTGTGAGAAATATGAACTGAGCTAGCTTACTTATCTCTTTTTTAAAAATTTGAATGGAAAATACATAAAAACATAAAAATGTTCTTTTGTCCTGTTTATTGGTTGAGAGGTGGAAGAAAAGGTTTAGACTCTCAGGTTCTTAGCGTACATAAAAGAGAAAACAAAAAGCAAAGGTTCAGAGTGAGACAGATCCCTAGAAGCAAAACAAAACAGAGTGGACCAGGTAGAGTGGCTTCCTCATCATATATGTGTTTAAGATATTTTTGCTGCTTTTACCCTTCGGGTGCAAGTGAGGAAGAACACTACCACCTCTTACTCTTATCTTCAGACAGGAAGAACTTAAAAGGCTGGTGTTTTCTTGTTTCCGCTTTAAGATCTACTCTGTTGATAGTAGGTGTTAATAGCGTGTGAATTTTAAGGATCCACTTGCCTTTTTCTAGCATCTAACTATCAGAAGGAACATGGTGTTCGCCATGTTTTAAGACTGAGGAATCTTTTGTCTTTGGAACACCACTGACGCCCATGTGAAAGTGTTCATTTTGTCCTCTTTCTAAATTTAGCCTGAGGAGTGTGCACTTTATTAAATCAATGTAACAGACAGTAAATATTCCGTGTATATATAAAATGATGCACGTATATACATAAAACAGGGAGTAGGGGAGAGGGAATAGAGATGGAGGTGGGAAGATAGGGGATAGGAGGCGAGAGAGAGAGGGAGCGACTGGAATTTCAAGATAAATGTTCATTCTATAACCTGGTTGCTTAATGCAGGTACTAGCTCTTAAATATCTTCAGCCCTATTCACAGATCTTCCGTGTACTTTAGCTTTAAAACTTGAGAGGCTTGGCCTGTCCTGTGATAACCAGGGTGTCTAGAAAGGAGGCAAATTATCTGATGTGTTTAAACTGTAGTCACAGAAATGTTACCTCTTAAGACGTTAGGGCGCAGCTGCCGGCCTACTCACTTCCTCCAGGCTCCTTTGTGTGTGTTCTGTCTGTTCCGCGTGGGCTAGAAGATCCTTACAAGTGCATGAGAACACGTTTGTAAACCTTGATTGTTCACATGTTATACCAAGTGTAGTCCATTGCATATGCTGACTCCTCTGTGGGTCTTCTGCATGCAGTGGGCTAACTTCACCATGCTGTCTGCCATTGCAGTCTCAGGACCTTAGTTATGATCCATTGGTGACTTCCTCTGCTGTAAGGCCCTCCCACAGATGCCAGGCTCACTGATAATGAGGAGGAGACTATACTACGCACTCCCTAGAATGGGTAGAGACTCAGAAAATGAATTGTTTCAGTAAACACCGAGAGCCTTATAGGTTTGTTGTTAGGGCACGGGGATACAGAGGTGAGTAGAAGTCTTTGTTCAGTAGCAACTTCCAGTTGTCTAGGAAGAGAAACATGTAGTGAGTCTAAGTGGGTTAATTATGATAAAAGAATCAAGTGCAGCAGGAATATAGAGGAGAAATTGAGGAAGGCCTGACTGAGGAGACAGCGTTTGAGCTGGGCTTGGGGGAAGAGGATTTTGCCGGAATGAGGAAAGGACAGCCCAGGTATTGGGGACAGGTACAAAAGGCCCAGGGCTTGAACTTGTGCTCTGGAGGGGCAGCCTCTGGTGTGACTAGAGGGTAGTGTGAAAGGGCAAAGAAGTCATACATTCATTTTCAGCAAATATTTGTATAACACCTTCTGAGTTGAAGGCACTGTTCTAGGAAGTAGGAAGAGAACAAAGCTCTTGCCCTTACGTACTTTCCATTCTAGTGGGGGAGAGAGATGAATAAATAAGTCAATATGTGGAGTGTCAAGCGGTGGTAAATGCTTTGGAGAATAACAAAAGAAGATGAAGAGGTGAGGGAATGTGGTAGGTGATCAGGGAAGTCCCCTCTATTAAGATGTCGATTGAGCAGAGCCTTGCAGTGAGAAACAAGCCATTGGATATCTGGGAGAGTGGAGATGGGGTGGGAGGGTGTGTTCTGGGAGAGTGGAGATGGGGTGGGAGGGTGTGTTCTGAAGCAGAAGGAATAGTAGGTGCAAAGTCCCTGAGGCACGCCTGTGCTTGGCATGTTTGAGGAATAGTAAGGAAGCCAGTGTGGCTGGACAGGGGAAAGTGAGTGAGGGCAGGGCAGTAGAGAATGAGATCAGGGGAGGCTGGCAGGGCAAAGGAGGGAGGTGGATGATGTAGGTCCTTGTAAGTCATAGTTTGAACTTATAATTCAGTTGGAGAGACAGACTGATATTTGTTTATAAAGAGTTCTCAATGCTGTGCTAACAACCTGGGCTGTATTCTGTGCTAAGTGAAGATGTTCAAGCGACAGAGCAATCCAGCCAAGTTTATATTTTAGAAAGATAACAGCGTCACTATCCAAGACACATTGTAGACTATGTATGTAGTACGTGTATAGTGTGCTGCTCTTCTATAAACTACAGGATACCTGTTACGTACAAATACTTACATACAAGATACAAGTGTGAATGTAAGCACTTGGGAAATATCTGAAAGAACCACACAAGAAACTGGGAGAGTCGGACAACTTTCCATGTCCCGTATGATTGGAATGCTGAAGGGTACACACACGAACTAATGGACGTGTGCTACCAGCCTCCGGCTAAGGAGGGAAATTGCAGGCATCAGAATCCTCTTTACCGATCAAGCGCGTTAATCCGCCTGCGTGATGACAGTCATCTCGACACGCCACGCGGTGGCGCATGCGCGGTAGAAGGAGGTCCGCGAGCTGCGTGGGCTTGTGCCTAGGCGCCTGTGGTTCGTGGCCTTGTGCTGGCACCGGGGATGCCGGGTTGGCGACTTTGGCACTCCTGGCGGGGGTGACATGAGCCAGTTCGTCGGCCACGAGGAAGGGCGGAAAGCACATCCCGGAAAGGTAATGCGCCTTGGCCCCTGGGCGTTGCCGGTGGAGCTCGGAGCCCCTGGGCCTGGGCTTCCGTCTCTTGTGCTGTCGCCTGTCACAGTGGCCCCCGGCGCTGTGCTAGGGGGTGCTGGTCGTCTCGCGGCTCAGTTCATAGTAGCTGAAAGGGACAGTGTGTGATGTTCTGATTTCTCCCCATCGTTTTAAAAGGGAGGCTCTGGCCATTGCTCCTTGGGTAAAATGCAGCGGGACTGCTTTTTAAGATGGGACTGTCAGTGTTGGGGACCCTCCTTAATTACCAGGATGGAATCCCCTTCAGTTCCTCAAGCTGTGTTGTTTAGGCACAGAAAATGTGAGTAATAGGCACTGGAACTAAGTTTGAGTGAAAAAACGCACCGGTACCGCCGAGTTTTCCATCGAGACAGTTGATCCGTGTTGTCTCTTGGAATTATAAAGGGCGTACTGTTGCTTCCTAACCAGTGTCCTTTGAGAGCTCTACCTCTGTACGTTCAAATGATGAATTTTGAGGCTTTGCTCATACGTGGAGTAAACCCTTAAATTCCCTAAGACCTTCCTTTCCTCCGTCTCATACCCCATTAAGCCCGCTTCAGTTTATCTCCTGAATTTCTTCTGAATCTGTCAACTCTTCCTCAACATCCTAATACTGAACTTGCCTGTCTGTTGCAGTGAGGTCCTAACTAGTGTCCATATATCTTGTTTCCTTCCAATCCATTCTTCACACAAGAAACCTTAGAAGCAAGTTGGGACATTGCTCATAAACATGGCTCAAAAACATTGTTTTGAGAATAGAAAACAAACTGTTGGCCTTTAACACTCTGCGTGGTCTAGAATCCTGTCTGCTTCTCTGCTACGTGGACTCCAGCTTGGTGCCTCTCCAACTTTAATATGGGTATGCCTCTCCTGTGGATCTTGTTAAATGCAGGCTGTAATTCAGTAGTTCTGGGTGGGGCCTGGATTCTGTGTTTCTAACGAGCTCCTAGGTGACGGTGACCCTGAGAGCAAGGGTCCAGCTCCTGCCTTTCTCCCTTCTTTCTGGAAGAGCAGGACGTCTGCCCCCCCGGGAGGAGAAAACATCTGCAACGTGACTACTAGCAACCAGCTTCCCTCACAGGCAAGGGACCTTTACCACTGCTCCCTACCATTTTGTCTGAGGCGCAGCAAGCCAAAACACTGACATGCTGAGGTTTGCAGCAAAGAGGAGGTTTATTCACAAGGCAGCCAAGCGAGGAAGTGACGTGACAATAGCTCTCAAATCCGCCTCCCCAAAGGCAAGGGGCTTGGGGTATCTATGGGATAAAGAATAAAGAAGCAGGGCAGTATGAGGCACGGGGAGCATGAGGAAAGGTGATTGGGAAAAGGTGTGCCCATCATTGTCCTGAGCTGGCGTAACTAGGCTGCGGGGCTCAGCACATTCTCAGGCTGTAGTTTTCGGCCCTCTGATGGCAGGAGGTCAAAAGGCACTGGGCCAGGTGGAAGATCGGTGGTCCTCTCCAGTCTTAACCAGCTCAGCCTAACTAGACACAGCTGATTCCAAGTTCCTGGACAATACCCGGGGCAAACATCTTATTGCTTATGCTACGTGCTATTTGGAGGACGTGCAAGTGTTCAAGCTACCTTGAGGAGTGAAGACAGGATTTGACTAATCCTTACACATGGTTTCACCTCCAGATGAGCAGAAGAGGCCTGTAGGCTGAATCTGGCTCCTGGCACCTGGAATTGGAGGCAGATGGTTTAAAAACAGGCTCTCCCGCCCTCTGTGTTATCTTAGGTAGATAGACTATTGAACCTTCCTGTGCCTGTTTCTCCACCAGCAGCATGGGGACACTCAGAGTCCCTCTCTTGGGGGCTGTTATGGGGGTTCAGTGAGCTATAGATGCATGCACAGGCACACGGGAGACACCCAGTGTGTGTTAGCTTCATGCTTACTTTTTATTAGGAGACCAGTATTGTTAGAAGATTTCTGGTTTGGACAACAGATTAGATAGGTGGTCATTACTATAGTTTATGCAACAGCAATTCACATTACCATTTGCAAAAAAGCAGTTGGTTGTCCAACGGGGATTATAAACATCCATTTACCATGAGCTACTGAACAGATACTTTACAGAGTAACTACTTCAAGTACTATTTAAGATCAATTCTCTATGTTGTCTTAAGCAGTTGTTAACCCCCAATTTTGTGAATAGTACCAAGTAAGTCACTTGAACATCAGCTAGAGCAGTCTGTTATCACTTAGCAAGCCTAAAGCTATAGTTCAACAATTTTATTTACTGTTCTATGACAAAAATGACTCTCAACAGCTATGCCCTGGATAAGTAATCAGCTAAAGCTAGTTTGACTGACCAAATCTGATTTACTGAGTGAATAAGCCAGTTGATTTAGAAAGGTCTAATGCATATTTCTCATCCATTCAGCATTCAACTGTTTCCCATGCCTAAAATGTCTTTTTTCCCATTCGTACATATCCAGATTCCTACTTCTGTGCCGTAGGGCTTGGCTGAACTACAACTGCCTTTAGTGACACTTTTCTCACCTGCACAATTGGAGATAATTTTAGTCTCCTCAAGACTCCCACGGGGTTACCTCTGTTGTGACACTTGACGATTTGGTGGCATATTTTACTTTATTTTATTTTAAATAGCCTTCCATTACTCCGTGCACATCAAACGGTAAATGCTTTCTCCTAGTAAACGTGTATAACGATTTTCTGAACTCTTCTGCTCTGGGCAAGATTCATAAATACACCAGGCAAACATAGTGAAAGAGGAGACAGTACTTGTGTTATATTCAGTTGGGTCTTGATACCTAAGTGTGACTCTTAACCAAGGATTATGCAGTAATTAAGGACACAGGTTAAAGTTGTTTAGAGTGTGTCCTAAAGTCTCCCTGGCAGAATTTAAATCTCTCCTCTGGAAATTGTAGACCTGAGACAAATTACTTCCCTAAACTTCATTTCCTACATCTGAGAAAGCTAATAGTATCTACCTTGTAGTAGACTGAATAGTACCATTGCCCCCAAATGTCCACCTTCTAATCCCCAGAACCTATGAATGTCACCTTAAATGGCAGAAGGGACTTTGCCAATGGGATGAAAGTAAGGGTTTTGAGATGGGGAGATTCTTCTGGACTACCTGGATGGACCCAGATGTAACCACTGGTGTTCTCGTAAGAGAGAGGCAGAGGGAGTGTTTACTCCAAAGAGAATGTGATGATGAAGTTGGGGTTGGATTGATGTGGCCAGAAGTCAAGGAATGCTGTCAAGGAAACAGATTCTCCCTTAGAGCCTCTAGAAGGTGGATGGACGGCCTTGTCAACTCCTGGTTCCAGCCCAGGGAAACTGGTTTTGGACCTCTGTCTTCCAGAACCATAAGAGAATGAGTGTGTTTTGTTTTACGCAAGCTCATTGGTAGTCATTTGTTACAGCAGCCATAGGGAACTAATGCGTACCTCATAGGAACTATTTCTCCAATTAAAATGTGTGACTGGAAACACACTTGGTGGCATGTCTGACACACGGTAGGTATGCTACTGTGGGTAGTTCTTGGAAAGTAAAGCCTTGGTTTTTGAGGAATCATCAAAACCAGTACAACGGTTGCCATGTTTCTCCTTGTTCATCCTGGTGACAAACCTGTAGAGAGAGCTCCATCCTTTCCCACAGGACGCCCACCCCTAGTACTTACAGGGAAGAGGTTATGTCTCACTTCAGGCACCTTCCTCTTTCCCTTTCTACTTTTTGTTTCATTAATCTTCATCCAGCTGGCCTTTCTAAGTTAAAAAAACAAAACAAAACAAAACCATTTCTCAATGGATTCAGATACTACCCCAAGTTAATATTCCAACCATGTTCTTGTTCTTCTGGATCTCACCACCAGAAATTTCTGAGCTGAAATCCTCTCTAGTTTCTAGGATCAGTCACTTTCTAATTTCTCCCTTCTCAAGTTCAGAGTCTTGTCAGTTTAGTCCCTTCCCAAACCACAACATCTATTAAGGTGACACAGCAAAGTGATGAAAGTCTAGACGGTCTGGTTTTCATCCTGGGTTTCTGCCCGCTACTTACTGTGTGGCATTAGGCAAGCTATTCAACCCCCCTGGGCCTCAGTTTCCCCCCAAAAAGGTGAATATTATGAACATTACCTACCTATAGGGTTGCCATTATGAGGATTAAGTGAGTTAATATTTGCTAAGCACTTAGAATATTACTTGTTATAGTCTAAGCACTACAGTTGTGCTTGTTAATAATAATAAATGCAATTCCAAGCGTATAACTTACTCAACTTTCTGTCATAACTTTGAAGTGTTGGTCTCTCTGTTGGCCAGCGTTGCAGGGAAATGAGTCGAGGCATGGGCTGAGGCATTGCTACCAGTGCGTGGTGTGTTCCCAGAACTAGGAACAGCCGTGTGAAATAGGTAGTGGTTCTACTTGGAGACGGGGCAGACTGGAAAATGACAGCCCTGGAGGTGTGTCCATAGGTTTGGTGTCAGAGCTGCTGCCTGCTGAAGCACTGATGCCGGCCTAAGCCGTAAATGGGGGGGGCGCTGGGGAAAACAGGGGCAGAATGGAAAGGGAAAATAGGGGAAGAACGGAAAAAGATAGCCTAGGGAGGAGGTGTGGTGTCCATAGCTTCGGGGTCAGAGGTGCTGCCTGCTGCAGCACCGATGACACCCGAAGCCGTAGATGGGGGGCTGGGGAAAAGAGGGGCAGAATGGAAAGGGAAAACAGGGGAAGAACGGAAAACGAAAGCCCGGGAAGGTGGTGTGGTGTCCATAGCTTCGGGGTCAGAGGTGCTGCCTGCAGCAGCACCAATGACACCCGAAGCCGTAGATGGGGGGCTGGGGAAAAGAGGGGCAGAATGGAAAGGGACAACAGGGGCAGAACGGAAAACGAAAGCCCGGGAAGGTGGTGTGGTGTCCATAGCTTCGGGGTCAGAGGTGCTGCCTGCAGCAGCACCAATGACACCCGAAGCCGTAGATGGGGTGCTGGGGAAAAGAGGGGCAGAATGGAAAGGGACAACAGGGGCAGAACGGAAAACGAAAGCCCGGGAAGGTGGTGTGGTGTCCATAGCTTCGGGGTCAGAGGTGCTGCCGGGAGCAGCACCAATGACACCCGAAGCCGTAAATGGGGTGCTGGGGAAAAGAGGGGCAGAATGGAAAGGGAAAACAGGGGCAGAACGGAAAACGAAAGCCCGGGAAGGTGGTGTGGTGTCCATAGCTTCGGGGTCAGAGGTGCTGCCGGGAGCAGCACCAATGACACCCGAAGCCGTAAATGGGGTGCTGGGGAAAAGAGGGGCAGAATGGAAAGGGACAACAGGGGCAGAACGGAAAACGAAAGCCCGGGAAGGTGGTGTGGTGTCCATAGCTTCGGGGTCAGAGGTGCTGCCTGCTGCAGCACCGATGACACCCGAAGCCGTAGATGGGGTGCTGGGGAAAAGAGGGGCAGAATGGAAAGGGAAAACAGGGGCAGAACGGAAAACGATAGCCTGGGAAGGAGGTGTGGTGTCCATCGCTTTGGGGTGAGATGGGCTGCCTGGCTGATCTGAGAAAAACGAGTGAAAGTGGGAGAGCTTCTCCCTAGCTGCTAACTCTTCTCAAGGTCTAGCACGCACTGAACACTGGCCTGCCGGCTCAGCCTGGGTGTTGCCATTGCATTGTACGTGTCACAGAGCAAGGGCGGGCGGGTCAGGGGGTGGGCTGGGGGCCCCACACAAGCCCAGCCCCTGGAGAAACCCGGCCCGAGGGCAAAGAGCCCGAGCCCTTCTGGACTTTCTAGCGGCTGGGACTTGTCGCTGTGGGTGGCAGGTGTTTGGCACCGGATGGGCCACCATGCGGAGACTGTTGGGGACTGTGGAAGCCTTGTCCTCCAGAGCTCACGCTGCCTGGGCACCGGCTCTGCAGACCCCTCAGCCCTGGGTATGTATCGGCCAGCCCTTCCCCGCAACGGGGCCCAGAGGCCAGAGCCTGCCCAGAGCTGAGTGCAGGAGGCACCCAGAGCTTGCCAGGCTGTGGCCCGCCTCCTCCGTGGACCTCCCCAGCTTGTCCGCGAGCCCTGGAGACAGGAGCAGGAGCGCCTTCTCCAGGGCTGCTGAGCTGCCAGCATCACCGTGAGCCAGGCGGTGAAGGTTTCTGAGCAGGGGATGCAGAGCCCTGACCCGACTGGATGCTGCACCCCACGATGTCCCTTCCTGGCAGGTAGGTTCTTTCTTCACTTGTTGTTCGAAATTTGGTAAAAGAACATTTCAACCTTCGACTGTTCTTCAGGGTATACAGATGGTAGTGGCTTAGCCGGGATTCGAAGCAAGCCTGTGTGATTCCAGAGCTCGTGCTCTGGACTCTGGCGCCTCCTTATCATATATGCTTCATGTGTTACTTTTTCTTTTGTTTCTTGAAGTCCTTATGATACTTAGCCCTAAGTGCCATACCTGTAATGAACACATCCACTGCCTTGTAGGAGGTGTTCTTTTGTTCAACGCGTGAATTGGTCATCCACCACACTGGGTTCTAATCTCAGAAGATAGGTCAGGGACCACCAGTTGTCAGCATAGCACCATCCCACATTTCTAATTGAGGCTTGGAGCCTAGATTTTTCCCTTTGGTCTAGTTTGAAGGATCCAGGTATGTAAAGCTTATATTCTAGATAAATCATGGGCTATCCTGAAAGGAATTCATCAATGAATTATTCTGTATGGATTAGAAGCCAGTTTCTCTGGCCTTCCTGGAGTATATCCAGTAAGGCATCTCATTCATGTCTAGAAAGCAAATATATCATTTATTGCAACTTCAGCGTGGAGCGATGTATTGGTTTAAAATAAAGTACGAGCAACACAATTTGGTCATTGTGAGTATGCCGGCTGGGTCCACTCTTTACTACACATATGTAACTCTAGAGCTTCTTATGCCCCATAGAGGAGACATACTCTTGTGTGTCTAGGACAAGGGAAACATGTGTTGTTATTCAGGAGCTGGAAGCTACAGCATGACAGGAAAGAATTGAAAAATCCTGGTCTTGGTCTACACGTCACTTTACCTTGTCCGAATCTTGTTTCTTTGGCTTGCTTCATTGGAGTGTTTTCTGTCTCCTGGGACTGACATTGTGTGTTCTGTATCAGGCATGTGACATGTAGAAGTTTCAGAACCCAGAATCATATAGATCAGTAAAAATCTATATATTTTTGTTTAAAATCTATTTAAAATCACACTGGGCATAATTCATATATTCCAAAAGTAGTTTGACCCTCTGCTCATGAGATTCTTTTTATGGTATGTCGAAGCAAATTTGGACTTCCATCCCCAATAAACTTTGAGGTTGGAGGACACAAAAGCTTTTGCTCAGACCTAAATTCTGTCTGAAAAAAAAAGGGTAACTATTATAAGCCCTTTCTAACCTCTCCAGGAGCAGAAATGATTTACAGCTATGGCATTGAACCATAATTTCTTGATCTCGTTTGAGAAGAGTTCAGTAAGAAACAGTGTCTTGAGTTTTGTTCGTTGGTTCCCTGTTTTCTTGTCTTGCGTGCCAACAATCCACTGTAATACGTGAGTGAGTATGGCAGCAGGCTGAGTGTTCCCTGGAGCTCATTAAATGAACGTGTTTTCCTAAAATGACTTTTGTCTCCTTGTTTTCAGCCCCTCTTCTTTCCTCTGTCCTTTACTATAACCAGGGCTCAGCAAAAGCTGACTGGCTTTGTGCAGACCCTACTTAGGGTAGTCTTTTCTTCATTATTTTATTCATGGCCCCTCCATTTCATTGTTTGCCTTCTCGAAATGTGTTGAAATCTTTCTGTGGTTGATGACTTCCACAATGTCTTGGCTCTTATTGGTTGATTAATTTGGGTATTTCTACAGTTTTATTTAAACCTGGTTTCAGGAGGACCAGAAAGTAAATATATTTCCTAGTCTGCCATCTTGAGCTGAAAATCCCTGTGGATTTTAGCATCCAATGTTCCCATGGGTAAAAAACCCAACCTTGGCATTAATAGATGTACACTCAAGATTTCAGCTTTTCTTGAGCAATCACTAAGGATTTAATATGCGGTCACTTCTAATGGGAAAATAGTAACTATCTCATGGCGTTGATTTGAGGATTAACTTAGATAATGGACAAGAAAATGCTTGGTAAGGTTTTAAAAGCTATAAAAAATGTTTTTTGTTATTATTTGATTTGTTGCTATTTCAACTTTAGCTGACAGTTGTTTGTGACCTTGCTTATGTGAGAAAATGCCTTCTGGTTTATTGTTTTGAAAGCCAGATTATATTTTTCAATAGCTCAATGGAAATGGCATCATTTGTGAAGTTGAAGGGTGAAGGCATAAATGTTTCTTGACATTTGAATCAACTATTGGTCTTCTGGGGCTTGTCCTTATTCTCCTGCAGTCTCTAATCAACATGGCATCCAGAGAGATCCTGTTAAAACGTAAGTCACATCATGTCACTCCAGGCTCTTCAGTGGCTTCTTCACAGGAAAAGCAAAGTCCTCAAAGTGCCTCCACAGCCCTAGAAATCTGGGCCTCTGTTTCCTCTCTGACTGTTTCCTTCTCCTCTCCACTTTGCTCCCTCTGTTTTCCACACACTGACATCCTTTCTGCTCCTTGGATACTCCAAGCCCACTCTTGCCTCATTGCCTTTCCATCTGACTGTTCCCTCTGCTTGTACTATTCACTTCCCAGATATGCACCTTGCTCCCTCTCACAACCTTAGGTTCCCTCTTAAATTTTATCTTCCCCAGAAAGCCCTCAGTGATCACTTAGTTTCAGATCGCAGCCTCCTCCTACCAGCTAACAATCTCCATCCCCCTTCCCTGCTTGCCGTTTTTCTCCAGCACTTACCTGATATACTAGTTATTCTACCCATTTATTCAATTTTTATTTACGTATTTACACTTACGATTTTATATTTGCTTCTTTACTTTTGTCTCTCCCCTCAGCTCGAGAGAGGCTATATTCATCTGTGTTAATCACTGCTGTGTTTCCTGAACATGCCTAGAAAACATACTGAAGAAGGGTGCCTGAAATTTGGTAAGGGAGCCATCAATTTTCTTGGCTGAATGAAGAAATGTGTTCATAAATTAATGAACAAATCTCTGGGGTTTCTGAATTAAGGACTAATGGGAAGAGGAAGGCAAATGGTTGGGACAGGGTACTGCAAGAAGTAGTATTTGGAGTACTCTGATAGCTCTCCTAATAGATAACATTTTGTTCATTTAAATAGTTTTAACGAGAGAGCTGGGAACTAGGGACACACAGCATCGAGGTTTTATAATGCATTCTGTAGAGTTCTTTTCGAGTGTGTTCAAACATCATTGAAAATATATGCATGCATATAAACCTCTGTTACTTTATTTAGTGCTTTACAAGAGCCCCTCAAGGAAGGGGTAGTAGCAACTCTCAGTATCCTTCCTTTATGATGAGCTTAATTTATTCAAAATTACATCCTAATTTATTTGTAACTGTGAAACTAGACTTAGTTATTTAGTAGACCCTCCCTAGAAACCTATGACGTTAATAAAACCAACAAAAATGTGTTCAGGTTCCAGTGATACACACACTACAGACTCAATTATGTGTCATCCATTTTAATGAAGGGAAGAAGTGATTTAACAAACACAGAGCAAACAAACAGAATATGAAGGTTTGTCCTCCATTAATATTAGTAATGGATAAAGTGGGCTCCAACGCCTTCAAGGTAGCTTGAGACCCATCATCTCTGTGTCAGGGGAAGGGGGATGCTCGGCCAGGATGTCTTTCTGTGTCACTGAGAAAAATTTCCGTAATATATAACGATACTTACTGAAACGGATATGGGGCATTTGGGTAATTAGGAATCCGTTAGCATATTTTTCCGGAAGCCTTGACTACGAAACGAGGATAGTAGATTTGGACACTTGCAGCTATGCAGAAGTTGTTTGGGTATTCATCTTTATGCCGAATGAAGTAAGCTTATTTCATCTCTGCAGCTTCCCATATACCATTTTCCCACCTCTGTTTTGTGTTTGGAAAGACTTTTAGAAATTAAAACTCAAGTTAAAAAGTGAGTGACGGGCTTCCCTGGTGGCTCAGTGGTTGAGAGTCCGCCTGCCGATGCAGGGGACACGGGTTCGTGCTCCGGTCCGGGAAGATCCCACATGCCGCGGAGCGGCTAGGCCCGTGAGCCATGGCCGCTGAGCCTGCGCTCCGCAACGGGAGAGGCCACAGCAGTGAGAGGCCCGTGTACCGCAAAAAAAGAAAAAAAGAAAAAGAAAAAGAAAAAGAAAGAAAAGAAAAGAGAGTGAGTGACAACTTAAATGATATATGGAATATTTTGCTGACTTAGAAGAGCATGCAGAATTAAATATGACCCAGTTGAAATGTTAATTTTATTTTAATGTGTATATTGGGGTGGAGTCTTAAAGGTGCCAGAAAACAAGCATTCACCCATCCTGTTTGGAACTGCAGCACACAGGCACCTTCAGTTACCAGTTCTGTTCATTCCACAGAATCATCTTGGGAAAACATACTGTGTTTTATGTACCTGGTGTATATCTTAACCAGTTTGAAGAATTTCCCAAATACCTGTTAATATGTAGTTCTCCGATTCCAATCTTGCCACGTCCTGTACCAGTGACACAGCACATAGGAGTTTTATTTCTCTTTCTTTCTCTGGGTTGTTGAGAACCCAACGAAAGAACAATGGAATGGCATCAAAGAGATCAGGGTTCTTGACTCAGATTTACCATAAAATAATAGTGTCCTCTTGGGAAAATTATAGTTGTTCTAGGCCCCTTTCCTTTTCTTTACTTTGACAGAGCTGCACTAGATGACCCCAAGTAACACTGCGCTCTTTGCAGTAGCAGCTTAGACGTTATTGGTTTTCTGAAACAAATGAAGACAGTGACACAGGAAACTGTGCAACATCTCTGTAACGATGTTTTCTTAGAGTTGCCTCCATTTTTCAGATGATAAGATGGCTGAGCACAGAAGTAGGTGTTTTGACCAGAGGTTCCAGAGTAGAGGGAACTGAACCACAAGTTTCCTTCATTCCTGAAGCTCACTTAGCCGAAACATAGGCTTCTGAATATTAAGCTGTAAAGCATATTATCAGTGTGCTTTAAAAGAAGCGGTTCTTCTAGGATTTCTAATTAATAGCAGGCGGTTTTGAAATTCTTAGAAGATCATCGAATTTTGTGAGATTTACAGCTCTATTTTCCTGTCAAGCAAGTTGTATCAGTGCCAGACAATCATCTGAGCTTCTGGATGCTTCTCTGAACCTCTTGAATTTTTCTTCTTGCTATCTGAAATTCATGCCAGATAAGCCTTTTTGTAGAGAGCGTGTACAGACTTGTCTATTTTCATATACGAAAGCGATGCAGTGAGCCAGGTCGGGGGTTAAGCCCTCATTCTCAGAGTGGTATTGAGCTCCTGGTGAAATGTAATCCTCATTTCCTCAGAATAGAAAAGCAGTTATCTCACGTTTTTAATGCCATTAACTCTTTATACATTTATGTATGATACATATATTTATTGTACCTACGAGGTGTGCTCTCTTTGGGAAGTACAAAGCTATTTGAGACGTAAGTTGTTCATTTTTTTGTTTTCCCACAAATACTGTGACCCTTTGAGCAGGAAGGTCTGTGTTTTACTAACATCTAGAACAAGCAGCTAACACGGTGTCTAAGATGTAGTCAATAAATATGAAATAGGTAAATGAACACATTTTTAAGGAAGGGCCAGGGCATGAACAAATAGAAAATTTTCATTTTCAGTCACAAAGCCACAACAGACATAAAAATGATACAGACAACAAGTGCTACGGTCATTCAAAGAAGGCATAGAATAGATACAACAAGGATCTCCCCTATGGCACAGGGAACTGTACTCAATATTTTGTAATAACTTATAAGGGAAAAGACTCTGAAAACGGAATCACTGCGCCGTACACCTGAAACGGACACGACATTGTAAATCAACTATATTTCAATTAAAAAACAAACAAACAGACAACAGCAACAACAAAAAACCAAAGAGGTCATAGAAGTTCTTATGAGATTCCAGAAGAGAAGAGAAGCCAAATGAGGACGGGAGAGGCGGCTTTTGAATCCGTTCAGAGGAGAAGTCACAGAGGAACTAGTCATTGATCTGAACTTGAGATTAAGATTAAGATGAATTAATCTGAATTAATTAAGATTGCAACACAGGGATATTACAGATGAAGGTAATCACATAAACTTACTATACTGAAACTTGCAGAGGTTATGAGTGTTGTTCAAGATCCCAAAGCAAGTGCATTGTGGAATCAGAATTTTAAGTGAGGCCTAATGAACTAAAAACAAACCAACACAGAAACAAGCCCTTCCTGTGACACCACGTTGCCTTTGAAGTCGTTTTTTTTGGTGGGTTGGCAGAAACTGGTTCCAGTGTTTCTTGCAGGAATGACTGGCCATAGGACTGGGCGTCGTAGCTTCCTGCCAGGCGGCCGAAGGTCGCAGGCAGGTGGGTCACTGGGACACCCGCGGAGGGGCTCCTGCCCGGCCCCCTGGCCGCTCAGTGCCCCTGCCCCAGAGCGGGGGTGGGGGCCTCAAAGCAGCCTTGTCTGAGTCCCCTGCCACTAGAGAGAGTATTGGCCCAACACTTGTAGAAAACGGGGACCTTGCTGGCAGTTCAGTGGAGGGACACAAATAAATCTTTGCCGACTTTCTGCTGAAGCTCACGAGGGTTCACTCCTAAGCCTCTTACAAGGCCAGCTGCCGAGGCTGCGAGAGATGAGTCAGGGCTCTCCCTCCACCACGGGGAGATCGCTGGTTAAAGCGCTCACGAGGGAGTGAACCGCGTGTCCGCACCGACACGCATGGGCAGACCTCGTCGATGCCTTCTGTCCGGGGTATGAAGCCCTCTCCTGCCTCTTCCAGGCTCTCTAGAAAGCATGTGCAGAGCCTCCCACTCCACCCTCGGACTCCGTGGGCCACAGCTGGAGGGACCAGCCAAGGAGCCGTGGCAGGAGGAGGCCAGAGGGCAGTGGGCCTCGGCCGGAGCCCGTCAGTCGGTCCCCATTCACACACCACCAGACGATCCTCTTGACCTGGGCAGTAGCCGCCAACCGACCGCTAAGGTGAGCCCGGCGCGCGCTTGGCTACCTGGCATGGCTGGGAACCCCAGGATCTCCTGGCAGAGGCGGGCATTCTCCTGGGCCGGGTCCGCGGGCGTCTGCGTGTGCAGGGCCTGAACCACCTTGGCCAGGACGATCTGGCACAGGTTGAAGAGGCCTGGGGCGTGGGAGGAAGGAGACGGGGGGCTGGCACCGTGTCCAGGCCGCGCTTGCCAGCCGGGCAGACCGGAAGCCCCCTTCCCTTCCCTCGGTCCGGCCGCATCTGGGTTGGCCTCCCGGGACTTGATGAGCTTGTCCAGCAGCTCCTGAGGGACGGCGCTGCCCGTGCCCCACCAAGACTGGCAGCAGCGCCAAGGGCCTCACAGGGCACGGCGCCCCCGGCCCCAGAGCCTTCCCTCTGGTTCTCATCACCGGCTGTCACCAGACTTGCATGCAACGTGCTTTTCTTTTCTCTTGTCTTCTTTACGTCCCTCAGCCACGCAATGCGGTGAAGCCCTGACGCTCGCTGCCGCGTCGGTACACCCTGAGAACACGATGCTCAGCGAGAGAAGTCATACACAGAAGGACACACAGGGCGTGACCCCACTGAGGAGAAACATCCAGAGCAGGTAGATCCACAGAGTCAGCGAGTGGGTTCCTGGTTGTCAGGGGCTGGCGAGGGGACGGAGTGATAGCTAAGGGCGTGAGGGACATTTTCGGGATGATGGAAATGGTCCAAAGCAGTAGTGACGTCTGTACGGCTCAGTAAACTGTCCCCACACGCCCCGGTGCAGCCTGTGAGAGCATCGCTCTCAGGATGAAGGGCTGACCACAGGAAGACCGAACGAGCAGTGGGTCCTGGGCCCAGACTCTCAGCTGGCGCCCCCCACGTGGGGAAGTCACCGGGACTTGCTGAGCCTCCACGGAGACTGGCAGCAGCCCCCGAGCTCACAGGGCACTGCGCCCCCGGCCCCAGAGCCTTCCCTCTGGTTCTCATCACCGGCTGTCAGCAGACTTGCAGGCAACGTTCCTTTCTTTTCTTTTGTCTTTTTTAAAGGCAACTCTTGAGTACATGTATTTAACATGCAGGGAACCAGCCCTGACTCCTTGATCTGGGTCTTCCAGCCTCTAGAGCCTCGAGGACATCCATTTCCGTTACTTACGCGCCCAGTGCCTGGGGTTTGATGATGGAAGCTGACACCGAGGGCGTCACCACGTGTGGGGTGATGTCAGTGAAAGAATCCCGCGGCGAGGGCCTGCCTGAGGACCACGCATGCCCGGGCCCTCCCCGCCCCCTGCCTGCAGCCCTGCGCCTGGGAGCGGAGCTGGTGCATCGCATGCCCGACGTCGTGGAAGTTGGTCTCCCGCTCATCGTGCCGCAGCAGGGAGGGCAGGTTGGGCGTAGGCTTGGTGAAGTTGGCCACCATGGCCGCGATGGCGATCTGGCAGCTCCCATCGTGCTGTAGGCAGGCCGAAGCAGGCCGCGTGCCCGGACTTCCCCACCCTGCGGAGGGACGTGGATGGGGCCCCGCTTCCACAGAGGAGCCCCGGCCCACGGCCGACAGGTTCCCCCACGCACGCACCGAGGATAGAGGTCAGGTAGAACTTGCCGATGGATGACCTTGCCCGAGGCCGCGTCCCAGACCGTTTAGAGCCTCACGTCTTCGTGACCCATGCTGGTGCCCTCCTCCAGGTCGAAGGTCAGCCCCAGCAGCTCCTGGGAGATGCCCAGCAGCCCGCGTGTGACCGCCTGCATGGGGAAGGACTCATTGAGCAGGTACTGGCCCACGTGGTAGCGCGTCTCCTGCCCCTGGTTCACGTAGTAGCGCAGGTCCCAGGCGTTGATGGGGCCGTCAAAGTGCAGGCCCCGCCTCTGGCACTCGGCCTTCTTTAGCTCCAGGATCACGGCCGCTCCTGCTCCCCGAGGGGCTTCAGCTTCTGGGCCAGCTCACCTGCGGGCGGAGGGGAGAGGCTCGGCTACGTCCCTGGGGCGGCCCCCCAGCCACCCCCGACCCTGTGCCCCTCGAGGCAGAATGAAGGGTCTGGGAAGGTGACCCCCAAGGGCTGACACAGTGGGGTCTCAGGCAGCACCACGTCCGGTCAAGGTCCGCCTGACCCCGTCCCCACTGGGACTCAGGGAGAGGCGGTGTTACCTAGGACAGTGGCCACCACCTGGCTGGTCTTGTCCGTGTTCATCTCCAGCACAGAGTCGGCATGGTGCGGAACCCCAGCAGGCGGGACTTCAGGGCCTGCAGCCTCACCAGCTCCCTGAGGATCACGCAGTTCTCCTGGAAGCCAGAGACGGAAGGCGCTGCGGACCGAGGGCCACGCCCTCCCCGCGGGCCCCGGGCCAGGTCTCTGCAGGCGGGCAGGGCTCCCAGGCCACTGGCGGGCACAGCCAATCCCCCTCCCTCCTCCTCCTGGCCCGGATTTCTAGACACTTTGGTGCTGTCCTAACACGTGGTCTTTATTAACACAGGGCCTTTTGGAAGCAGAAACGGCATGAACGTGATGGGCTCTAAGGCCAAGGGCAGGAAGAAATGCGGCCAGGCTCTCCAGGAGCCACCAAGGGGCCTCCCCGGGCTCAACAAGACAAACACGGCTGCCGTGCAGACAGTAGCTCAACCCCACGGCGCCCGAACACCCAGCCCCTGGACGGTGAGACACCTGTTGCCGCAGGTGGCCCGTGGCTCACTGATGAGGCCCGGCCCCAGGCGTACGCCACCTTCTCGGAGGCCACCTCTCCGGTCTGCAGCGGGGTTCTCCTGGGAGCCCCCAGTCACCACAGCACCAGCGTGGCCTGTCTGTAGCCCAAGAAGGTGGGGACACAAGACTGTCCCCCGTGCCCCCCGCATCCCCCGCGAGGCCGAGCGAGCACCAGTGGTGTCTGCGGGGAAGATGAAGGGCTCACGCACAGCCCGCATCTACAGAAGCACAGACTGCAGCCACATGCGCTATGGAACAAACACAAGTGTCCACGCAGGACCCGATGTCTGAATGTCAAGGCCATGCCCGGGCCACAGTGAGAAGGTGCATCCCCCATGCAAGCCACAGAGAGGGGATGGGGGGGTCCATCTGCGATTCTGAGCTCATCGGGCATCACCCCAGAGGGAGAGGGAGAGGGAGAGAGGTAGACAGACGTACAGAGGGAGAGAGAGAGAGAGGGAGGGAGAGACGTCTCTCCCTTCCCTGGGGGTTCTCGAGTGCAGCCAAGGTTGAAAACCACTGCATTTTGGGAGATGGGTCCTCGTGGAAGAGTTAAATAGTCGCTCATGGCATT
The DNA here is from genome assembly GCF_059928025.1 of Delphinapterus leucas. Lineage (NCBI taxonomy): Eukaryota > Metazoa > Chordata > Mammalia > Artiodactyla > Monodontidae > Delphinapterus > Delphinapterus leucas. The sequence continues at coordinate 180,856 of NW_028322266.1, read as the reverse complement.
ATCGACACATACTAAAAAGGCCCCAAATCTTGGGGAGTCAGGGAGGGGAGTGTCGGCTGCCTCGTAAACGAGGAGAGATTGGGCATCAGAGGAGGTGCCTGTGCAGCCTGCGCCCAGGGCCCCGCAGACTTCATCTCCCAGCGGTGGTCCTGGGCTGGAAGTCAGCGGGGAGGTCAGGCTGTCCAAGCATCAACGTTGACTTCAGGGCTGATCTAAAAGGCGCCTGGGGTTTGTTGAAGCAGAAAAAAGAGCAGTAGGGAGAGGATGGGAGTGGGAGGGGGAGGGAGCCCCCCTCCTCAGCACTTCTACCGCTCTCCCTCTCTCTCTCTCTCTCTCCGTTTCTCCCTCTCTCCCTCTACCTCGCTGCCTCTCACTCTCCCTCTCCCTCCATCTCTCCCTCTGCCTCTCTCCCTCCCTCTCTCCCTGTCCCTCTTTCCCTGTCCCTCTCTCTCTCTCCCTCTTTCCCTCCCCCTCTCCCTCTCCCCCTTTCCCTCTCCGTCTCCCCTTCTCCCTCTCTCCCTTCCTCTCTCCCTGTCCCTGTTTCCCTGTTCCGCACGCTCTGGCTCTACCTCTTTCCCTCTCCCTCTCCCTCCACCTCCTTCCCTCTCTGGAGAGGGAAGGAGGTGGAGGGAGAGGGAGAGAGAGATGGAGAGGGAGGGGGGAGAGGGAGAGAGAGATGGAGAGGGAGGGGGGAGAGGGAGAGAGAGGGTGGAGAGGGAGAGAGTGATGGAGGGAGCGAAAGATGTCTCTCCCTCCCTCCCTCTCTCCCTCCCTCTCTCGCTCTCCCTCCCTCCTTCTCCTCCCTCTCCCTCTGGCTCCAACTCTCCTCCCTCCATCTCTCCCTCTCCCGCACTCCCTCCCAGAGAGGCAGAGATAAGGCAGAGGGAGAGAGGAAGAGGGAGAGATGGAGGGAGAGGGAGAGGGAGAGAGGGAGAGGGAGAGAGAGAGGGAGAGGGAACTAGGTCTCTTCCTCCCTCCCTCTCCCTCTCTCCTCCTTCTCTCCCTCTCTCCCTCTCCCTCTCTCTCTCCCTGTCCCTGTTTCCCTGTTCCGGTCTCCCTGTGCCTCTCTCCCTCTCCCTTGTCTCTGCCTCTCCCTCCATCTCTCCCTCTCTGAGACGGAGTGAGGGCGAGGGAGAGATGGAGGGAGAGGGAGTGAGGGCGAGGGAGAGATGGAGGGAGAGGGAGGAAGAGGGAGAGAGGAAGGGAAAGGGCGAGGGAAGGAGAGGGGGAGACGGAGGAGAGAGGGAGAGGGAGGGAAGAAGAGACCATTTTCCCTCTCCCGCTCTCCCTCTCTATCTCTCTCTCCCTCTGTCCCTCTCTCTCTTCTTCTCTCCCTCTTCCTCCATCTCTCCGTCTCCCTCTCTCCCTCTCCCTCCATCTCTCCCTTTCTGGGAAAGAGTGAGGGAGATGGAGACATGGAGGGAGAGGGAGGAGAAGGAGAGAGGGAGGAAGAGAGGTGTAGAGGGAGAGAGGGAGAGACGTCTTCGCTGCCTCCCTCTATCCCTCTCTCCCTTTCCCCCCTCTCTCTCCCTCTCCCCCTCCCTCTCCTGCTCTCCCTCTCCCTCTTTCCCTCTCCCTCCACCTCCTTCCCTCTCTGGAGAGGGAAGGAGGTGGAGGGAGAGGGAGAGCGGAACAGGGAAACAGGGACAGGGAGAGAGGGAGGGAGAGGGAGGGAGGAAGAGACCTCTTTCCATCTCCCTCTCCCCCCCCCCTCCTCTCCATATCTCTCTCCCTCTCTTCCTCTCCCTCCCTCTCCCTCTCCCTCCATCTCCCCCTCTCCCTCTCTCCCTCTCCCTTGTCTCTGCCTCTCTATCTCTCCCTCTCTGGGAGGGAGTGAGGGAGATGGAGAGGTGGAGGGAGCGGGCGATCTGGAGGGAGGGAGAGGGTGAGAGGGAGGGAGGGAGAGAGGGATAGAGGGAGGGAGCGAGAGAGGGATAGAGGGAGGGAGCGAGAGAGGGATAGAGGGAGGGAGGGAGAGGGATAGAGGGAGGGAGGGAGAGAGGGATGGAGGGAGGGAGTGAGAGGGAGGGAGGGAGGGAGGGAGGGAGAGACGGTCTTTCGCTCCCTCCCTCTCTCCCTCTCTCCCTCTCACCCCTCTCTCTCCCTCTCCCCCCTCCCTCTCCTGCTCTCTCTCCCTGTTCCTCCACCTCCTTCCCTCTCCGGAGAGGGAAGGAGGTGGAGGGACAGGGAGAGGGAAAGAGGTAGAGGGAGAGCGTGCGGAACAGGGAAACAGGGACAGGGAGAGAGGAAAGAAGAGAGGGAGAGGGAAGAGGGACGGGGGAGGCAGGAAGAGGGAGGGGGAGGAGGGAGAGAGACGGGGGAGAGCGAGGAGGTAGAGGGAGAGGGAGGGGAGAGGGAGAGGGATGGGGAGAGCAAGGGGGAGACGGAGGTGGAGAGGGAGTTGGGAGAGGGACAGGGAGAGGGACGGGGAGGGCGGAGAGGGAGGGGGGAGGGAGAGAGGGAAAGAGAGAGACGCAGAGGAAAGAGGGAGAGGGAAGAGAGAGAGGGACAGAGGGAGAGGGAGAGAGGGAGGAGGAGAGGGACGAGAGGAAGCAGGGAGAAAAGAGAGAAAGAACACACCATCTACATTTCTGTCAAATGACACCGGGGATCCTTACACAACCAGGAGAAAATAACACAGCGAGGCTCTTTCTCAGCTGGAACTGGAACTGCAGATGGGGCCAAACACCACCAGGGTGGCCACACATGTCCAGCTGCCGCCCCAGCCCCCTGAGTCTGGTCACCAGGGCTCTGAGTGTTTGCTCCAGGGACCTGGGGTTCACCCTGTCACCCTGGAGGTCGGGCCTAGACAGCATGGCCCCGGGCTGGACACATAGGGAGAAAAGCATCCCCACAGGCCAGCTTGTGCGAGCCGATTCAGCTGCCAGATTTTAGAGGCCCGGGATCACCGTGTGGCCCATGAAAGCCAGGAGCCAGGAGGGTCTTGCATCGGGATTCCTGTCCGTTGGACTGGAACGTTTATGTAAGGAGTCTTGGAAACAGTGGTAACAAGACTGAATTCGAACGAGCTTTAGGATATTATGGACCACTCCGAAGTGTGTGGGTTGCTAAAAACCCTCCCGGCTTCACTCTTGTTGAAAATGAAGATCCCCGAGATGCAGCGGATGCTGTCTGAGAAGTAGACGGGAGAACACTCTGTGGCTGCCGAGTAAGAGTGGACCTGTCGAATGGGGAAGGGAGAAGTCGAAATCGTGGCCGCCTCCTTCTTGGGGTCGTCGCCCTCGAGATGATTATCGGAGGAGGAGTCCTCCCCCTCACCACAGATCTCCAAGACGGAGAAGCTTCTCCCGCAGCCGGAGCAGGTCCCTTTAGTAGATATAGGAGAAGAGAGAGATCACTGTCCCGGGAGAGAAATCGCAAGCCGTCCCGATCTTTCTCTAGGTCTCCTAGCCGATCCAGGTCAAATGAAAGGAAATAGCAGACCACTTTGCAAGAGGAGTGGTGCACAGGAAATACCTTCATTTGACAGGAGTATGTACAGAAAATTCAAGTTTCGTTTGAGACTTCCGAAGCTTGATGCACTTTTTAAATGTTTTAGCTGTTCCCGTTTGTTTGTCTCTTGGGACAGTGACACATAAAGGTGTCATTCTCTGTGGTTTGAAATGGGTCATATGAGGCATGTAATATGAAGAATTGTTTCTTTACAATGTTCTCTTAAGCAGAATTGAATTTGCTTTGAATTTTTGGTCTTGCCTAGACTGATAATAAAACTCTAACTCCTGCCCACCTAAAGTGTGATGTTTATCATTATGGAAACAACACTGGCAAACATTGAAAAGACTTTCTGTAGCTGGGATGTGGTATGCAGCTGTAGTCAAGCAAGCAGTCTTTAAAAGGTACTGTGAACACAAGCCAGCAGGGAGAAATGAAAGCCGCACCCTTACCCTAGATTAGAGGTTTAAGAATTCCACTAGTCTTCACACTGGACAAGAGGTTGTCCAGTGAGTTTAGCATCTAAGAAGTTTCAAGGAAGTTAGTTAACCTTTGAGTTAGGTCATAAGTCCCCTCTGTGATTGCTGTACATGAATACATAGCTCTTTGTAAAGTTTTTTGGAAGTTGAGATTATCAAGACACCAGTGTCCTCCCAGATTAAGAGTATATTGTAGAGCTGAACTTTGAGTTACTGTGCAATTTTTTTTTCATGCTGTCATTTGTAATATGTTTTGTGAGACTCCTTGGGATTAAAGTTTTGGTTCCAAACGGAACAAAGAAAACAAAAAAAGGATCCACCTGCCAATGCAGGGGACCCGGGTTCGAGCCCTGGTCCGGGAAGATCCCATGTGCCGCAGATCAACTAAGCCCGTGGGCCACAACTATTGAGCCTGCGCTCTAGATCCTGGGAGCCACAACTACTGAGCCCCCATGCCACAACTACAGAAGCCCGCACATCTAGAGTCCGTGCTCCGAAACAAAAGAAGCCACTGTAATGAGAAGCACATGCCCGCAACAAAGAGGAGCCCCTGCTCGCCGCAACTAGAGAAAGCCCGTGTGCAGCAATGAAGACCCAACGCAGCAAAAAATAAAATAAAATAAAAAGACGCTACTGGCCAGGTGATCAAGGGTAAAATTGTTTGTCACAAGTCCCGTTGATGGTGTGTATCCTTGATGTGTGTATCCTTGATGGTGTGTATCCTTGATGATGTGACCTGAGGAGAATGACATTTTTATCTCTGTCTGGATCTTCCGCCCCAAACCCCATAACTCCAGCCCAACCATAAGAAAAACATCAGAAAACCAACAGACAAACAAATTGAGGGACAAAATACCTGACCAGTCCTCCTCAAAACTTTCAAGGTATCAAAACCCAGGGACGTCTGAGAAATGTCACAGCCCAGAGGAGACTGGGACAGAAAAAGGGTGTTAGGGGAAAGCTAGGGAAATTCTAATAAAGTGTGGACTTCAGTTAATAATAACGTATCCATCTCGGTTCCTTAGTTGGATAAGCATGTCGTACTAACGTACTAAAGTACTAACGTGTTGGAAATAGGGGTACTGGGTCGGGGGTCCACAGCACTCTGTACACTCTGTGCAGATCTTTGCAACTTTTTTGTAACTCTAAGCTATTCTAAAATTAAGCAACTACTAAACAGAGATAAGAATGTTATTTCCCTGATTTGAACATGGCTGAGTTTGTTTTCATGGTCACATTTGTGCTATCTGGATGTGTCTTGGAATCAGTAGCAAAGGAGAGTTGCCAGCCCCTGGGAAGATGCGGCTGGTTTGCAGGTGGCTTGCTCTGGAGCTGAAGACCAGGGTGGGAAGTCTGCAGCCTCGGGCTGCACTTAGAACCATGGGAGGGGATGGGCCAGCTCAGTTAGGGATGGAACCTATAAATAAAACTTTTTCTTTTCCATTATGGCTTATCACAGGATATTGAATATAGTTCCCTGTGCTAGACAGTAGGACCTTGTAGCTTATCCATCCTATATTTAATAGTTTGCGTCTGCTAACCCCAAACTCCCAATCCAACCCTCCCTCACTCTTTCTCCCCCTTGGCAACCACAAGTCTGTTCTCTATGTCTGTGAGTCTGTTTTTGTTTCGTAGACAAGTTCATTTGTGTCGTATTTTAGATTTCACATATAAGAGAGATCATATATGTGTCTTTCTCTTCTGACTTACTTCACTTAGTATGATAATCTCTAGGTCCATCCACGACGTTGCTGCAAATAGCATTATTTCATTCTTTTTATGGCTGAATATATTCCATTGTATATATGTACCACATCTTCTTTATCCACTCACCCATCAGTGGACATTTAGGCAGCTTCCACATCTTGCCTATTATAAATAGTGATGCAATGAACACTGGGGTACATGTATCTTTTCTTTCTTTTTCTTTCTTTTTTTCTTTCTTTTTTCTTTCTTTTTCTTTCTTTCTTTCTTTTTCTTTCTTTCTTTCTCTCTCTCTTTCTTTATTTTTTTGTTACACAGCATGTGGGATCTTAGTTCCCTGGCCAGAGATGGAACCCATGCTCCCTGCACTGGAAGCACAGAGTCTTAACCACTAGACCACCAGGGAAATCCCAGGGGTGTATGTATATTTTTGAATTAGAGTTTTCTCCAGATCTATGCCCAGGAGTGGAATTGCGGGACCCTATGGCAGCTGTATCTGTTCTCTGCACGTCTCACATCAACCACGTGCACTCCAATCCTTGCTCTCAACGTCATCTTCGGGGAACACAACCTGCGACAGGGACCTTGACAAGAAGAAATGGCTCAGGGAAAAGCTAGCTGCACAGGGAGGAGATAGAGGCCATCGACCCTGGGGTGTGGCGGGGAGAGTGGGCACAGAGATTGGTCATTTCGTCCCTGATACTCAGCCCTCCTGGCTGCCCCACTGTAGGTCACCTCGGGATACAGAGGTGACCCGGTTAGAGTCCCAGCCTGTGCAGGAATCTCGGGGCACCAGCGGGTCTGAATAATATTAGTGCAGGGTCTCCCCCATGGCACTGGGGTTATTTGGGGCGGGTCATTCTCTGCTGGGGGCCCCTCTTGGGCACTGTGTGGGGTTCAGCAGCATCCCTGTCCCCACCCATTTGATTCCAGGGTCCCCTCCCCCCCAGTTGTGACAACCACAGATTTTCCCCAGACATCACTGAAGAACTGGGGGAGGCGGAAGCAGGATGGCCCTGGGTGAGGACAGCTGTGTTGAAGCAAGCAGCCTGGCTTAGGGCAAGGTCTGCCCCAATCCCGTCAGAGCCTGCATTTAGAACTGCCCCTTCCCTCTCCCACCTCCCATGCCCTGCAGTGGTCTCCGAGACATCATCCCCATGTAAGAAATCACACCTTCTCAGTTTACTGTCCCCAGCACCTAGAAGAGTGTCTGCTATGTAGTAGATGCTTCATAAATACTTGCTGAATAAAGGAGTTGAATAAAGGGATGAGTGGATGAATGAATGAAGGTTACCATGGAAGGAGGGGGGAGATTCCCTTTCTGGCTCTCGGGGATTGGGATATCAAGTGAAAGATCCATCCTAAATAGGCTGACCAGCCTTCTGGGTTCCCCAGAAATGAGGGTTTCCCCATAGTTCCAGCGCTCAAACCTGAGCGGTCCTGGGCAAAGTGGGGGCGGGTGTTGGTCACCCTGTGTAAACACAGTAACAATTCCAACTGCAATAGCAATGGCCAAGGACCTCTACGGTCTTACTGACCAGGCACAGTTCTTCACCTGGCGGGGAAGGGTGGGCCAGGATTGGAATTCCGGTGATCCAGGGTGGGCGGGTGAGGGCACACCCCGGGCTTGTGTAGGGGAGTCCAGGAAGGTTCTGGAGGAAGTGACAGTGACACAGGAGGGAGGGAGGAGTCTAAGGAAGAACGTCCCACACGACAACGTGTGCCAATGGCCCTGGGCCCAAGGTCACACCTGACCAGGGCTTGCTTGTTTTCTTTTTTTCTAATTTACTTTTCCCCACATGGATATGCAATTGTCCTAATGCCATTTATTGAAAACTCCTTAATTTCCTCACTTTCTGTCATATCAGGTTCTCATCTATCTGTTTCTGGACCTTTATTCTCTACCATAGAGCTATACGTCCCATCCTTGCACCACTAGGGCTGTTTCATCACTATAACTTTATTTTTTACTCATTTATTTCTTTGGCCGTGCTGGGCGGCATGTGGGATCTTATTTCCCTGACCAGGCTTTGAACCCGCACCCCTTGCAGTGGAAGCTCGGAGTCTTAATCGCTGGACCTCCAGGGAAGTCCCCAGGGCTTGCTTTGACATCCATCGAATGGTGGCGGGTGGGCACGGGGAGCAGCTGTCTGTGAGCCACCCTGTGTAGAAATGCAGGGTGGAGGGCAGGACAGCTGGAGCGGGAGGGGAAAAGGCGGAGGAGGGAGGGAGGGAGGGATGGCGGGCGGGCGAGAGACAGACAGAGAGTTTCCGGAGACAATAGCTCTGGCCGTGTCCTAGGGCATGAAAGCTGAAAATAGCTCCTAGTGCCGGGAGCCCTGGAGCCGGAGCCTGGGAGCCATTGTGACTGGCACTCCTCCCTGGTGTGTGTGTGTGCGGGGGCGGGGGGCTCTGGACTTCTCAGGCTGGGAATGGGGTGCACGGAGCAAGGACGGAGCAGGGACGGAGCAGGGACCCTTCTCTCTGGGACCTCGCAGGCCATCCTTAGCTCACAAAGCTGAGCCACTCCCGGCCCTACGAGGGGGGGGCTTATCCTCCCTGTCCCCTGGATCACACCCCCTCACACACGACTTCCCCTTGTGTGCTCCCAGCAACCAAGAGAATCTGTTTTTAAAAGATTTGGGGGAGGGGGGTAAACATACAAACAAGAGCAGAATGGATACTTTTTCCGAATGGGAATGGCTCTGTGTAACCCCTTCCCCAGGGTAACCAGAGTCCTGACCTCTAACACCCTTGACGAGTCAGCCTTGGTCTGGGCTTGCAGACCCACGGAAGCTTCCTCATCCCCTCCTTCAGACCCCGTCTCTCCCTCGGCGTCTTTGTGAGAGGCACCCGGGGAAGTGGGACTGCTAGGCTGTACTGCTGCTAGAACTGCACCTGGGCTCCACCAGGCTCCAGCCCCCCGCCCTGTGCACCTCTCTGTCCCTGAGGCACCTCAACTGGTAGGAGCGGCATCACCTTCCCTCCCGGGACTTGTGACACTTAAGGGAGACACAGAAAGGACAAGCGTTTGGCTCCCTGGCTGGCAAAGAGCAGGTGCTCAATTGTCATAAGTGGCCGTATCAGTGAGGGTTCTCCAGACAAACAGAATCCATAGGGTGTGTGTGTATATACACACACACGTACATATGTACACGCATACAAAAATATACAGCTGTGTATATATGCAGTACGCATACAGACATATACACATATAGTATATACAATACGCAAATACATATATACACACATATATATAAAATGCATAGTTTGTATATATACAGTATGTATACACACATATACACGTAATATATACAATAGACACATACAGATACACTATACATACACACATATGAAATGCATCGTTTGTGTATATACAGTATGTACACATACGTATAACATATGCAATGTACACACCTAGGTACGTCTATATCATACATATATACACACATAGAAAGATATTTAGGTGTGTATATATACAGTATACATACATACACATATAATATATGCAATACATACACGTACATACATATAGACACGCATATACACCTACACAGAAAAGCATGTAGAATAAAAATATATATGTACTGCATATATAAATTCCTTGTATTCGTTCCTCCTTTACGCAAAGTGGACCAATTTCAGTGTTAATCTCTTCTGAAAAATACCTTCCCGGCCACATCTGGAATAATGTTTGTGGTTGCCGGGGCCCCACGCAGTGCGCACATGAGATTAACCATCCCCGTGGCGATGATGACACTTTATTTTCTCCCTTGACCATTGTCACTACTATTCCAATTAAAATGGCAGTGCTACGAGGGCAGGGCATTTCCTTTTTGGCCAGTACTGAGCGTCCGCGGTCTGGTGCCTAGCATAGGCTAAATACACGGCAATTTTGTGAACAGAAGCCGGGATTCCAGCTGTCATATTTAATAGGAATTATAGTCTTATTATTGGGGGGGAGGGGTTGTGTCACGGTACGTCGAGGTCGGGAGTCGAACTCGCCACCACTGGCCCTGAGAGGTTTTGCCGGGTCCCCACTTCGGGCCGGTGGGTGTGGCCAGGGGCAGCCGATGACGTGCGTATGTGCGGGCGTACGTGCGTGCGTGCGTGGGAGCGTGCGTGCGTGAGAGCGTGCGAGTCCACGGGGCGGGCCGCGCGCGCCGGGAGTGTTTCAGCCCGGCCCCCGGCTCATTGTGGTCGCCTCACGCCGGCCCGAGTTCGCAGCAGCGCTGGAGGCCCCGGGCCTGTGAGCACAAAGAGGGAGCCGGGGGCCGGACGGGAGCGCTGTGGCGGCAGCTGAGGCCCAGACCAGGCCCCCCTCAGCCTCCCGCCTGCCCGTCTGCCCCGCCCCCGCCGGCGGCGCCGCGCCCCTCCCCCAACCGCCAGACTAGCGCGGTGCGGGGCCCGCGCGCGAAGACATGGGGGAGAAGCTGGAGCTGAGGCTGGAGTCGCTCTTGGGGACCGAGCCCGCCGTCTGCCCGTGGCCGCTGCCGGTCTACGTAAGTGCCACCCGTCCCCTCCTCCCGGACCCCCGCTCCTGTTCCCCCACGGCGCGCGCTGAGCCCACCGAGAAACGGAGCGACTCGAGTCGCCAGACCCTCTTTGGAGCCCCCCTTCCCGCCCCGCCGTGGTTCTCCGCGGCAGTTTCCAGCCCCCGCGCGCAGGGTGGGCAGAGGGGAGCCGGCGCCGGCCGGGGGCGCCGACTCGGCCGCGGGGACCCCGCGCTTCCGAGGGGCGCCTGAGCCGGTCTGCGGTTGGCTCTGCAGGGCTGGGGACCCCGGTCCCCCCGGGCCTGGACTGCCGGCGGGCTTGCCCTTCTGTACTTTAGGATCTGACACGTAGGGTTTCTTTTTCCTGGTAGTTTATTCTTAGCTCTGTCAACGTACTTAGTTTTTAAAATTTGTTTTTATTTTTCAGGGCACCCTTTCCTCCCTCTCTCCAGTTTTTTTGTGTTTCTCTTTTGTTTTGTTTTAGTGAGGCATTTTGTCCCTCTGATCTTGAGTGGGTGGGCTGGCAGGACACTTGGAGAGGAGGCGTTCTGTCCCCTGATCTTGAGTGGCCTTTGGAAAATGACGGGCCAGACGGAAATTAAATTTAATTGATATATAATATTGTATCCGTCCAAGGTGTACAATGTGATGATTAATATATATATAGTGTGTGTGAAATGATTACCACAATAAGTTTAGTTAACCTTAATTCACATAATTACAAATGTTATCTTTGTGATGAGAACTTTCAAGATCTACTCTCTTAGCAACTTTCAAACATAAAATACGGTATTGTTAACCGTAGTGACCGAGCTGTACATTACATCACCATTACTCACTTGTCTTATAACTAGAAGTTTTTACCTTTTGATCATCTTCCCTCATTTTCGTCACCTCCAACCCCCAGCTCTGGCAACCGTCATTCCATTCTTTCTATCATGAGTTCAGTATTTTAGATTTCACATATGAGATCATAAAGTATTTATCTTTCTCTGTCTGACATTTCATTTAGCATAATGCCCCCCAAACCCACCCATGTGGTCACAAATAGCCAGATTTCCTTCTTTATCATGGCTGACTAATAGTAGGTTGTATGCACCCCCATTTTCTTCATCCATTCATCCACAAGAAAACACTGAGGTTGTTTCCATGTCTTGGCTACTGTATTGGGTTGGCCAGAAAGTTCATACAGTTAATGAATACACTGTTCAGTCAAACTTGGTGAAAATGAGTCTTTTATTTTTACTTAAAATAAATCTTTGACAAAGCCAGCTAGGCATCCCTTTGAGTAACGACTTATATCACATTGAAATATTTTAAACATATGAACAGTAATAGCTGAAATGACAAATGTTACTAATATTGACACAATTTATCAAGGAGAATAGGTTAGAATATGTTAAAATGCAGGTGGACAGTGAAAGAACAACTATAACTTTTAACTAAATATTGTCTTGATATTTAGACCATTGGTTAAAATCATGATAACAGGTTTCATCCGTTTCAAGAAAGCAGAATATTTGCAGATCACTTAACATTTACTAGGTATGTTCTCAGCCTGGAAGGATATATTTCACTTACATGTGTCATTTAATTTAAGCACATCCCTCTGTAATAGATAGTGGTATCCCTATTTGCAGATAGGAGACAGGCTCAGAAAGATTAAGAATGTTACCTAATTCTAGTAAGTAGCCAAACCTAAACTGATCTAATTCCAGGGCAAAGCTCTTTCTGGCACATCAGTGTGGGTCTTTATCTCTTTGAGAATTGTTGAACATTAAAAGCCTTCTTCCAGGTAAATGCATAAAGAAACAACATGAGCAATGATATAACAATACAAGTCTCACTAAATAATTGGTGTGTTTGGCCTTGCTTTTGCTGATAGATCTTTTGCAAAATTGCTTTTCTCTGAGATATTTAAAGTGGACTTTAACTATTTTCTTGGAAGCCTTTCCTAAATTATACCTATCAGAAAGCTGCTTTGCTTTAAGGCCGAAGAAAAATGAAAGCTTACTTAACTACACTTAGGTGCCAGGGTCATACTATGAGCTCTACACCTGCCAGGATTTCACGCTAAGATAGATAGGGTGGCTCAGCAAACTGTCCATAGTCCTGTGATTTCTTTCTGATATTCTGAAGTAGAAATAATTTAATAACTGTTCACAAAAGAGAGAAACACTGTTTCTTGGTCCTCAATATCATACTGCTGTAGGCTAATTCTTTCTCTCTTCTGTTGCCCCTTAGTATAGAGAGTGTGTTTTGGGGACCCTCCTTCACGATCTTCTCCATTCCAAGAGCATCTTACATAAATCCAGGACTTCTCAAGCAGCCAGTTTTGCCAGATGGTCTTAGGGTTGGTTGTACCCATATATGTATAATCTGAACTTCTCAAGTAAGGTCCTTAGAGAGCATAATGGCTAAGAGAATTGGTGCTGATACCAGACCTGAGTCCAAATACTGCCTATGCCCCTAACTAGCTGTGTAACCTTGGAGAAGTAACTTAAGCCCCTTAAAGGGATTAGATTTCTCACCTGGAAAATGGTATAATAAATGCATCTACCTCATATGGTTACGGTGTAAATTAATGTAACTTGAGATGGTGCGTGTTAAGCATTAGCACAGTGCCTGTCTCTTGTTAGTAATACCTGCTTTTCTTATTAATTATTCTCTTTATATTCCCAGTTCCAGCTGGGTGCCTAACATATAATAGTTGTTCAGCAAATAGTTACTGGATTGAACCAGCTCTGAAATTGAAGCATTGGGTCAACAGCAAAGTAGTCACCCCACCATCATTTCTCCCAGAGAAAGGGAGAATAGATGGAAGCCAGCCATCATACTTCCTTATTCTAAACTTCCCATCGAGCCCCAGCAATAAAATAATCTTCCTGGACCCTAACAATTTCAAGGATTCTTCAAATCACACTATTTGAAAATAGCTGGGTTGCCCTAATCATTAGACCCCACAGGTCACCAAGCTTCTATTAATGAAGTCTAGTTAAGATAAATGATAACAGTTAGTCAACCAACTGCTTATGAGCTCATTGGGCTTTTTAAAATTTACTATCTGCGCTTCATAGAGACACAGGTATTTTGCTTTTGTAGGACATTCAACAGTCAAAGTAGTCTTTTAAAAAGCACAAATCAGACGCTATTATTGCACTGCTTCTAACCTCTAAAGGCTATCTATTGTAAAGAGATGAAATTTTCAACTACTTAGCCAGGCTCACAGAGACCGTGTGCTCTGGTCACTTACTACATCTTTCCCTGACCTTCATGGGGCTCGAGGCACAGTTGTCCTTTTCAGTCCCTCAGATGCAACAAGCTCTACTTCTTGCTCTCCCAGCTTTAGATTGGCTAATCCATCTACCCAGACCAATTTCCCTCTTATCGTTAAGGTCTCGGTTCAAACGCCACCACTACTATCTTGACCAAAGAGACCTGCCTCCTCAGTGCCTCTCCATCCCTTTGTCCAGTCGTATTTCTGTCACTGTACAACATTTATTTACACGTTTACTCTGTCTTCCTCCACCACTGGACATTTGCTTAAGAGCAGGGACTTTGTAATTTTTTGCTTCCAAGGCTTGCAGCGGACACTGGCACGTAGGTGTGTAGGAAATGTGTGTCTAATAAAGAATAAATATGTGAATGAAAAAAAAAACTGTGAAACACTAACACAAGATTATTCTTCTTTCAAAAGAATAATGAAAAATAATTTCATTCAATAAGAGTCATTCTTAGTTACTGATCCATGACTTAGTAGATCCCATTCAATTTAAAATGTCCCCTTTTTTTCTGATACTTTCACAAGTCATTAATTAAGTGTTGCTCACTTTTAAGGCCAATCTGTGAGACATTATTTAACTTGTCTCCTCTAAAGTTCCAGCATTAACTCAGGCGGGGCTTCACCAAGTACTGATCATGTGACCTTGGCCTCTCATTGCCTCCGTTTTCTCATTTGTAACATGGGTATAATAATCGGCTTATTTCATACGCCTATGAGGAGGAAAACTTCGTGTGTGTGTGTGTGTGTGTGTGTGTGTGTGTGTGTCTATATATATGTATTTAAACAGTGTCTTAGAATAGTGTCTGGCACATGATAAGCATTATAGAAGTATTGACTGCTGCTACTAGTACTGTTATTATGAGAACTAACTGTTGAGAATAATCCTTCATATAGGGGTTTATTCCACTGAAGATAAAGGAAACTCATAGAATGTTAGAAATCAGATTAAACACGGAAAGCCAGTAAAATATACCAGGACAGAAGATGATGAGAGTGTGAAAGGATAGAGGAAAAAAAATGGTTTTTGTTTTTCTTTTTCTTTTTTAAAGAAGGAAAGAGCCTAGAAATAGGACAAAAACTATCCATTGGCTATACTGACATGGAGATCGCTGGTGACCTTCATAAGTAAAATTTCAGGACAGTGGGCAGAGAGATTACGGTGAGGGAAGTCAGATGGATGTAAATTATAGAGTAGATGGGACGTGAGGAAATGGAAACAATATATGATGATAACAATTTTGAAAAGTTCAGACATGAATTGGCTAAAGAAGATATGCAGGGATTAGAGGAGGAGGGAGGCTTTCGTGTTACACGTATAGTTTTTAACATTTTAAGTTGGAGTTACTAGTCTAGAATGAGGTTGAATTTTGGCAAGAATCATTCATAAGGAGTAGATGGGTTGTAGAAAATGCAGTGCTGTGAAGTACTTGAGAAGATGAGAGAAAATGAAATGCTATCTGTAGTGCACGTGGCCTATGAACTTGAACTCCTGTAGTGCAAGGGAATACAAAGATCAATGCAAATGCTAATGAATTAACGGATTTGGCAGTGGACTATTTACTGACTTCTGTGTTCCTAATGAGTTAGGAAGCGCCTCACCAGCTCAGAGTGAAGGAAGTAGAGAGGATGGAGGGAAATTTGAGGAGGGTAGGGAAAGCTTCTAAGAAAATAGTCCTTAAGGAGAATTAGAAAGAACTTACTGTAAGTCAGAGCAATATTTCCAGTCTTGAAAATCCATTTGAAGTTGGTGTTTATTAATTTATTGGAATACCAATTTTCCCTGCCACATGATGTTTCTCCAGCTACCTGGATATAAGTTACACAGAGGCAGAAAAGAATGAGAGATAACAATCGAGGGAAAATACAATTAGTATTTTTTTTTACCTTTTTCCACTTCCCCGCTCCAACTCTGGGGAGCCTTCATGGACATGGCTGCCCTCGCAGCCTCCAGCAGCACCCTGTTATCAAAGAATTCAAAGAAATGGAACATAGGTTTCCAACTTAATAATTCAGCAAAATCAAAAATTGTATATAATGTTTTCTGTTGGCAAAGATTTTTGCAATGTAATTTGGTTCCATCTTTTGACAAGTAATTTGGCAATGTCTAGCAAGATAAAAATGTTAATAGCTTTTTACACATTAATTCTAATTCTGGAAGCTTATGCCGATAAATAATTTATAATCCAGAAAATTATTATATAAAGATGCTCATTGTCATGTCATTTGTAATAACAAAACATTGGAAACACCTTTAATTGTTAAGAATAGGAAAACAGTTTAGGAAATTATATCCACTTAGTAGAAAGTGACACAGTTACTATATTATAATTACAAGATGATGGAGCAAAATAAAATAATGCTTAATAAAGAAAGAATGAAGAAAGCTGACCTAAAATTGTGTCTTCCTTATGACAGTAATTATGTAAACATATCAATATTTATTAAAACTTAAAACCAAGATAAAGTTTTAAAAGCTCTGTACCAGTAATGGGGATTTTATGTTCGTTTCAAAATATTTTTTGACACAACTCTTAGAATTTTGTTTTGTCTACTCCTTTTCTTAAGAATTTCTGATTATTACCTCACTTTTCATTTCATAGTTTCAAATAAAGTCAGCAATTTTATCATCAGAGAAGATTAGACTTATTTGACAGTTCATAATTCCAAGTTTTTTGGTATAAAAAGACCATATACAGTTGTAGGTGCTTTCAAAATAAAATTCCGAGAATTTTTTTTTTTGCTTAGTCTTTCCTAGTAGGAGATGAAGCAAACTACCTAAAATTGCTAGCCATTCTTTTTTCATTTTTCTCATTTTATTGATTTATCTTGCCCTTCACAGAAATGATAAGAAATGAGTCTGCAGTTGCCTCTGCCAATTTCTTAAATCCTCTATTATCCACATTATGAAATCATACTAGTATGAATGCTTCCAGTATTTTCAGAACTCTTTAGTTAGTATACTTTAGCACTCTGTATGAAGTATCTTATGTAAGTGTAAAATTTAGACTCAACTTCTGGAAGCTTTTGATTTCTTAGTTCAAAAGTGAGAGATCCTTAGTTCAGCCATATGATTAACAATTACTTGTATAGTAAGAAGCTCCTAAATTAGTGTTTTATGGGTACCTGGCAGTTTTCTTGCCATTTCTCAGAAGTTCTCTATTAAACACATTCTCTCTCTTTCTCTCTCTCTATCTCTCTGTCTCTCTCTGTCTCTCTCTCTCTCTCTCTGTCTCTCTCTCTCTCTCACACACACACACACACACACACACATTGTGATTAAAAGCACAGATTTTGGCATTATGAAATCTAAGGTTCAATTTCCAGTTGTGTAGTTTCTGGGCCACTTGACTTTAGGCAAGTAACCTAATGTCTCTGAACCTTGTTATTTTCATCTGTAAAATAGAAATTACAATTATATCAGACAATCCTCAAAACATCCATAATGATTTTAGAGTTTCAGAGTCAGGTAAAAGCAGGCACTCAGTAAATGGCTAGTGCTTTTATTACTTTATTATTATTTAGGTCTTGGTTTTCCTTGAGTGTGTGAGTCCCCATAATGAAATGTAATTTCCAGTAGATTGAGTAACACCTGTTTTCACCAAAAATTTTAACTGAGTTCATTACTTTCTGTGCAACCCAGATTAGTTTTCTGCCTCCTTTTCTGTGCCGTATGTAGGTGTTCAGTAGATTTATTTAATAAATGTATGAATGCATGAACGCGTAGATGAATTTTTAAATGCTTCTTTTTGAGAAGGTAGAACAAATGTGACACAGTAGAACAGATAAGAAAATAATCCATGGAAAAAATGGCAAAGTCATGTATGTGTCCAGGGCCAGCCTAAGAGGAATTACTTTTTTTTTTTTTTTTTTAGGAAAAATGTGTTGAATAGCTTATTTTAATTATTTTTAAAAGTTAAGTACAGGGACTTCCCTGGCGGTCCAGTGGTTAAGACTTCGCCTTCCAATGCAGGGGGGTGTGGGTTCAATCCCTAGTCGGGGAGCTATGGTCCCACATGCCTCGCAGCCAAAAAACCAGAACATAAAACAGAAGCAGTATTGTAACAAATTCAATGAAGACTTTAACAAATGGTCCACATCCAAAAAAAAAGTTAAGTACAAAACTTTGCTGATGATTTACATATTTAGGACCAATAAAATAATGTGAGATTAGCTGTACTAAAACAGAATGTTGAGCTACATTCACATTAAGTGACATTATATAGTCTGAGTTTATGGAAAACTTCTGAGATGGTGAGTGACCTTTGAGCAGAAAAAGACAGAAGGAGAAATGGCCTTTTCTACATTCTATTGTGCCTCTAAGTAAAATGCTTGGTAATCTAGCTACAAAGCTCTATGTCATTGGCCTTAGGCACGTACTGTGATCTACCTTGTGAAGATCAGATTTTGCCATGGAGAGGATTTGTAAAAGTATCACACATTCCAGTACCGTTGGCAACCACAGCTACCAAAAACTCCAATTTAAATTGATGAGCCTAATATCAGATGATAGTATCATTTCCTTGTGGGTGTTCTGGGAAAAGGTGGGTAGGAAATGTATAAAAGTGAATACTTTATTGACTGAAATAACACTTCATCATTTTGAAAACATAAAATACATTAAAGTTGTTATAGCATCATACATGAATATTTCACTGTATTTTAGACCTTGCCTACAAGCAATGTTTTCTGCCCTTTGAAAGAGAACCATGCTTGTGGTATGCATTAATCATAGAAAAGATTAAACACTGAAAAGAAATTCAGCCTTTAAAGACAATTTGCTTTGATTGATTCAGTGGGTTCTCCTAAAAAGTTAATACCCAGAATTATTGCTTGTTAAATTGGAGTTACAAATTCTTTCAGAGTTACTTAGTATTTTCTTTAATATCAGTATCAAGGAAGGCAAAGCAAATTTACATATTTATTAGGAAATACAGGCACATAATCATAAAACAAGAAAACACAACGTTTTTATAGACTTTATTTTTTAGAAGTGTTTTAATTTTCCAGAAAAATTGAGAAGATAGTATAAAGTGTTTCCATATACACTATACCCATTTCCCTCTGTGACGATCAACTTATATTAGTATGTTACATTGTTACAATCAGTGAACAAATATTGATACATTATTGTTTACTATAGTCCATACATTAGTCCAGTTCCTTAGTTTTTACCTAATGTCCTTTTTCTATTCCAGGATTTCATCCAAAACATCACATTACATTTAGTTGCCATGTTTCCTTAGGCTCCTCTTGGGTTTGATAGCTTCTCAGATTTTCCTTGCATGACCTTGGCAATTTTGAGTGGTTAGGCTTGTGTAGGATGCCCGCTACTAGAATTTGTTTGATGCATGTTTCATTGATAATATTGGGATTATGTGTTTGGGGGAGGAAGACCACAAGAGTAGAAGGGTTATTTTGTCAGATCACATCAAGTGTACAAAGTATCAATATGCATTATGAATGCTGAGGTCGACCTTGATCACCAGGCTGAGGTAGTGTTTTTCAGGTTTCTGCATTGTAAAATTACTGTTTTCCCTTCTCCATATTGTACTTTTTGGAAGGAAGTCAATATGCTCAGCCCACAACTAAGGAATAGAGAGTTATGCTTAAGATGGAGTACTACATAAACTATTTGGAATTCTTTTGCACTGGAGATTTATCTATTCTCCCGCATTTATTTATGTATCCAATTATTTATTTATATCAGAAGAACTCACGGATTTTTATTTTATACTTTGGGTCATAATCTAATTCTACGTTAGTTACTTTGTTCCTCAAATTGCTCTAGTCCTGACCCTTGTGAACTCTTTTCAGTTCAGTGGCTCGTGTGCCACTCTGAGGTATCCCCATGCTATATATTTTTTTGGAACTTCCTTACTTTCTGACACTATAAGATGGCCTTGTATATAAATCTTGTATATTTACTGCCCCAGTCCTAGAATCAGCTATTTCTTCAAGGATAACTAGGTCTTTTTAGTGGAGAACAGCATTAGACAGCAGGATCTGGGTGTGGGGTGTGCTAATTGCTGCCCGGATGTCATTGCTTCTAGATCTTCTCAGCTGACAGAGCAAAGAGATAACATGTGTGTACATTCCCCACGTATATGGACATATCTATAAGTATCTCTCTACATAACCATGTGTGTTAAGGTAATATGAAGCAATATTAAGCTAAGCATGAATGTATATTGATGTTTCCAACTTTAATCTGTTACCACATAGATCATCTTAGCCTCATCTCTTGCTTATCTTTAAATTTCAACTGCGGCAAAACACTTGACTTTTAGAAGTATGAAAGTCAAATTGTAGCTACTTTGGGAAGCCACATCATCTAGCAGAAGAATTCTTAAAGGGCAAGGTGTATATCATCAAATTTTAATTTACAGTCAGCAGTACTTTGTAACATCCATAGGCCTCCAGACCTCTGCTTCCAAGAAGAGGAAGTAGCCCATTTCTCCCAGGTTCTTCCACTTAAAACTAAAACCCTGAACATAACAACAGACAAACATAGGAAGACACTGAAAGGTGGAAATGAGAAGGCAGACTTAACTAGGGACTTTGGGACTTGAGGAATAACATGGTGATGAGTCCCCTGTGTTTCCTGTTGCTTCCCATACATCCTGGAGAGGGTATTACAGGAACCCCCAATCAATAACCACCAACAGAACAACAGACAAAAAAGCTTCAAAAAAGAAAACACAAAACCCCCGTTCCCCCTAGCCAAGGTATGAGGAAAGGGGTTGTCAAAGACAGAAAACCATTTGGGCGATAATATACACACTACTCGAGCCAAGTGCCAGTGGAATATTGCACCCATCCCCTATGTCCTGTGGTTTCAGTTGGGCCAAGCTAGGATTTGATCTTCCACACCACCCCACTCCTGCCCTCCAGAAGAGGCAGCGCTCTGATTCGCCACCAGGGCTGTTTCAGTGTGGTGCAGTGGGGAGCTGAGCCTCCACCCCTTTGCATTAGCAAAGAGACTTTCAAAGGTGGTGCCTGACAGGCTAGTTAACACTGGGCTGCCCTCACACAGTCGTGGGGTCCAATGGTGGGACCTAGCCTCCGTCTCTCCCTGACATCGATAAGAATAGGATGTTACAGGTTGGAGGGAGTAGGCACCCCACTAACCCCCAACACATGGTGTCAGTGAGACCCAATGGGGTGCTGAATCCCCATAACCGTCCTGAGGCAGTAAGACAGAATGAGATGGCACAAGCAGGGCTAGTTGGCAGTTCTCTTCCTCTTACCCTGGTGTCAGTGGGGCCAGCAGGTAGCTGACCCTCTACCCACACCCGGCATCAACAAGAAGGAATGAAGTGGGAGGAAGGACAGCAAACACAGCAAACACTTCACCTCTCCCCTCCCCTGGTGTCAAGAAATCTACTGGGGAGATGAACTTCCACTCCTACTAAAAGGCAACAGAATGATATTAATGTTCCCACTTTTGGGGGGAAGGTGTCAGAAGGGCCAGTAGGATAGCTGAACTTCTACTTGATCTGTCTGCAGTGAGAGAATGTAAGTGCCCACTTTTGCTGGGGTTTTGACAGTAGGGCCCAGTGGAAATCTGTACGTAACCCCCCAGTCCTCATACTCCACCTCCAATAGGATGACTTCCTTCTAAAAAGTAATAATAAAATTAAATGGGATACAGAGTCATATAATAACTCACAATGTTTAGAATCCAATTGAAAAATACTCATGGCACCAAGAAGCAGGAAATCACAGAATAAATGAGAAAAGACAATAGACCTACACCAGCACTGAGATAAAACATCTATTGAAATTATCAGACAGGGGTTTTAAATAAGCTGTCACATAAATGCTTCAATTAGCAATTATGTGTTCCTTGACGGAAATGGGAAAAATAGAAAATGTGAACAAAGAACTAGAAGTTATAAGAATAAAAACAAATGAGAACAGTAGAACTGAAAAATACAACAATCAAAAAACTTTGCTCAAGAGTAGAGTGGAGATTACAAAGCACAGAATCATGAACTTAGAAGAGATCAATACAATGTACCACATGTACAGAGAAAAATAGGCTGAGGGGTAGAGATGGGAGAAAGAACAGGATCTCAAGAACCTGTAAACAGTAACAAAAGCACTAACATTCATATCATCAAGGTTCCAGAATGAAAACAGAGAGCACGTAGGACTGACAAAGTATTCAGAGAAATAATGACTGAAACGTTCCCAATTTTTTAGAAGACATAAGCACACATCCAAGGATCTGAGCAAATCCAAAGAGGAAAAACACAAAGGTATCCTTGTCAAGACGCGTCATAATTAAACTTCTGAAAAGTAGAGACAAAACAAATCTCGAAAGTGGACAGGCAGAAACGATGCATCACTTATTGAGAAACCAATTCCAATGACAGCATATTTCTTGTCTAAAATTATGGAGTCAGAAGCATTGACATAACATTTTTCAAGTAGTAAAAGAAAAGAACTCTCAGCCACAAATTCACACTTTTTATATCCACTTTCTTGTTTGACTTATATTAATGGACTACCAACTCATCTTTCTATATCCGGGCCTGCCATCAGACTTCTCCAAAAATCTAGTCACAGTATTTCCAGAGTGATCTTTCTGAAAAAGAAACAAATTTTTCTTATAAAAGTACCTGATTGTGTTATGAAACTTTTCTCTCTTCTAAGTTACCAGGTAAAATCCTTCAATGGATTCCCATCTTTCTTGGAGGAAAATCTCACATCCAAACTCTCTTTGTCCTTTTGGGCTGCTGTAAGATTATACTGCAGGTTGGGTGGCTCATAAACACCAGGAATTTTTTTTCTCACGGCTCCGGAGGCTGCGAGTTCAAGAATAGGTTGCCAGTATGGTCAGATGAGGGCCCTCTTCTGAATCACAGACTTCTCATTGTATCCTCACATGGCAGAAGAGCTTAGGGAGCTCTGTGGGGTCTCTTTTATAAGAGCACTAATACCATAATCATTTCCCAAAGGCCCCACCTACTAATACTATCAGCTACGGAAATTAAGATTTCAACGTATGAATTTGGAGGGGAACACAAAGACTAGACCATAGCACTTACTATACATACATGGACCATGCATGATCTGGCTTCTACGCCCCTCTCCATTGTTTTCTTTTCCTACACGCCAGTGAGCATTTCTCTTTTTTTTTTTTTTTTCTTTTTTTTTGCGGTACGCGGGCCTCTCACTGTTGTGGCCTCTCCCGTTGCGGAGCACAGGCTCCGGACGCGCAGGCTCAGTGTCCATGGCTCACGGGGCCTAGCCGCTCCGCGGCATGTGGGATCTTCCCGGACCGGGACACGAACCCGTGTCCCCTGCATCGGCAGGCGGACTGTCAACCACTGCGCCACCAGGGAAGCCCCAGTGAGCATTTCTTATACTGATTATGAATGGAACTCCTTTCTGGACTGATCCTTAACCATCCATTTTCTGGTAAGTGTGAATTTATCTTCTCTTTTCTTCAAAACTTCACCCTTCCTTCATGTTACATATCCATTTCAATTGCCTTCTACAGGAAGCCCTAATGATATCGCCCATATACTACTGTCCACAGCATGAATTAAGGTCTTACTGTGTCTTCCTATAGCACTCTGTAATACCTTTTACGGTAACTATGGATTTTCTTATTTGAGTGTCACAATACATTGAATTGTAGGTGGCACTATAATGATTTTAGTAACAGTAACACTGGTGCCTAGTTTAACCCATGACATACTTTAGGTGTTCAATATATGTGTGTTGAATGAGTGAATGAATGAATGGTCAATTTGAAATCTTAATCATGTTACTTTTCAAAAATCTGTTAAAAGATACCACAGTTTTCCAGAAGATTAGGGAGTTAGGACCTTAAACTTGATTTAACAGAGGAAATTTTTACTCATACATCCTGCTTAAATACCTCAAAGTAAAACCATAAACCCAGGAATTTAAGGTTATCCATTTGGACTTTCAAGCCAATAATTAATATCTCCTGCCCCGACTGTATTAGATGGTTTCGATGCTCCACTCATATCTCCCCAGCACTCATCATTCCAGTATATGCTGATAGAATCATGCTGCCGCCTGCAATTATCCACCTTAGGGCAGGCCAGAAGTGTACAGGAGTTAATGTATCTGGGTGTAGCTTTCAACCAAGGACAGGGGACTGGAAGATAAGTACTTCAAGTTTCTCACCGATTCTTGGGATAACTCTGAGACATGTTCTGTAGAGTTTCACAGAACTCGTCTGAAGTACTGGCAGCAGTTCCCTGCAGGAGTAATTTATTCGGTAATGCACCTCTGTTGGCTTCCTTCCATGCCTCCATTCTCAATTCCCACTCCACTTCTGAGTTTTCTGGAAGCACCTCCCAGATGAGCAGTTTGCACTCAAATTATTGCCTCAAGGTCTGCTTCTAGGGGAACTGAGTTGATAGCCTCCTAACAACCCAGTGCTCCTTACAGAGCCGTCACTGGTACAAGTACCAAGGCATGGCACATTACGTATCACTCCTCCTAAATCCTTATATTTTCCAATAGATAGGAAAGAGCATTACCTTGAAGAGAAAAAGAGTTCATATGAGGATGGCCAATGGATAAAGGGAAGGAGAGACAGTGCCATTTGTTTTCCATTAATGATAGTGTGAAATGTATGGGCAGATGGTCTAACAGGTGTGACTATAATTTGAGGAGCCTGCTCCCTTGGTTACAGAAGACTGCTATTGTTATTATTATGGAACCACAACCTCATGACTTTATTGTTTCACTTGATGTTACCTTCTCCTTTACCCTTAAATCTTTGTACATCACTGAATTGCAGCCAATAGATTTATTTTCTCCCTATGGCTCCACCACAAAAAGAGACACACATGTGCACACACATACACACACACACACAGAGTTTTGTGTATGCCAGTGCTAGAAAAGACAAGCTCATGGTGCATGTATGCAATGGATATTGTACATTACAGGTCTCTGTGAAATAGTCTTCTGCAGGTTCCTATGTTTATTTTATGAATAATTAACTTTAGTAAAGTTAATTTCCTGAAGATCTTGTTGAAGACTGAAGAAAGGAAGTAAATTGTAAAGAAAACGACTTCGAAACTTGCCCTTTTCGCCCTCTCTTTGTGTCTTAATGAACAAAGGATAACTGGGCCTTTTTTGAAGCCTTTGCTTGAGTTGAAGACACAAAATGCAACCTGTACTCTTATCATAATATGCTCAGTTTATGAGTACCCAAACTTATAAACCGTGAATTTCCCTAAAGTTATTATACCATCTAGAAGATGTTTGCTTGGACGTTTACTTAAAACCAAACAATTGAGGTCTATGTGTCCAAATAATTTCCTTCTCTCTTGCTGTCTCCATTTCAGTTTCCTGAGTTTCTGGGAAGGCCTGGTTTCCCCAAAGGAAGGATTTCTGGTAGAAGTCTGAAGGTCTGACCCAAGAAGAAAAAATCCAGTACAGCCAATGAATTGAGGACAAGAAGTTTTCCGATCAGGTAGGAACATTTAATCTCATACATTACGATCGCCTTAAGTAAGGTGTGCTGATAGCTGGATATGATTTAACTGCTTGGAAAAAGATGCATATATATTATATGACCTACCCCACAAGGAAGCTGTTCTCAATTCTCTTAGAGGTTGTGGTGTTTATCAGAGAGCGCCTTGGGGGAAAATGAATACAATAACAGTATGATGCTTTTTTTTATTATTAGCTCATTGTTGCCAAGTACACTTGGTGACCTTGGTGCCTGTGGTTTAATCCAGGGGGTTAGACAGGTGGAACAGCACATTAACCCTCTTTAGTATTTTCTCCCAAGACAAATCATTTTTATAGGTTGTCTCCATGGTCTTCTAGTTGCTTATCAAAATTAAGCATCAAGCCTTCTAAGTGTGCAATAGCCCCAGTCAGTGTGAGGAAATCAGCTTGGTTCTTATTGGGGCACAGCTTCTTGGCCTTGGCACAAAGTGACTTCGCATAGGGAGTTAGAAGGAGGAGAACGGGACATGAGAAAGGGGAGTTCTGTGTTCTCATTTACCTATGCATGTTGAAACTCCACTAACAGCTTTATTTTCATTAGCAATTTGTGATAAAAACTTAGGGTAAAGGGAATAATGAAGCTGTCCCATTATATGGCAGGACAAAAGATAGTAGTGACATCAAAATCAGGGCCTGTCCATCTCGTTTGCAGCTATATACTGAGTGTTTAGCATAGCATTTGACCCCTCATCAGTATTCAATAAGAAGATGCGTGTTGAATGATTTAGGGATGAATTGATGAATGAAAAAAGTTAATATGGTAGAAAATGTGTTTTATCCTTGTATTTTCGTGTGTTGACTTCTGTATTTCAAGACCCAGCACTGTAACTGACACATAGAATATAAGCAATAAAATGTGTTGAAAGAATGAATGAGTCCCCACTATTCTAAGAATAATTTTAAGACCAACACAGACCCCATATCTGCCAGAGGTATCCAGAGGTGAAAGCCTGGATCTCAGCTAGTGGTAGAGCTGACAGGATTTATCTAGTTTTAATAATTTACAGCTCATCCCATTACATTTAGGCATACTACCTACATGAGCCATACAATTAAATGTTGACTGAAAAACAATGCACAACCTAGAAGTTGAGAATTATGTTTTATGTGGAAGACATACTGAGGACTGAAATCAGGAGACAGCCTCTCAGATAGCTCTGAGGGACTGTTCTGAAGAGCTAAGGGAGGGCACAGGGTATTTAGAGGTTCTTGCAAAAAAAAAAAAAAAGACAGGTAGTTGGAACATCAAAAGATTACTGTTAATTAAAGAAACTAGACATCTTAAGTTAATAAATGTAGCACTTTTCTATATATGGTGAGATGCAAGAATCTGGTCTCCTGGAAATCATTCCCTTGATTTGCACTTGAATTATCTAGGGCCAGTATCCTGTTTTCTCCATCCTGAATCCCCTCAGGGTGCGGCTTTGGGTGTGGCTTCAGTGGCTGATGGCTTGATGGCTATAACATCCTGTGTTACTGATAAGGCTGGCTACATTCTTTCTCCACATAAATGACTTGAATATGGATAGTAAATCTGTGGATTTGCAAAACGTAATTCTTGGAGCATTTTTATAAGGACAAAGTTCAGGGCGATTTCAGAATCACTAGTGGCTAAAATTGCTATTTATACTTTTCCACTGGTAGGTAGTAATCTGCTGTTGCTGTCTTCAGTATTCCCAAGGGATAACAAAAGCCATTTAATTCAAGAAAGAAAGGTAAAATTTAGCACAATGCAGCTTCCACAAAACCAAACACACACCCAACTCTCTCAGATATGAAGTAGTAATCTAAAATAGAATCCTGGAACTAATTGCAAAACAAGAGCAAATGTACTCATATTGGATAATTTTATTCTTTTATTAATGTTTGATACATATATGTATTTATTATTAAAATTCAAAGTTGCTGTATGGAGAAATAGTTTTGTACCAATAGTGTCTTTGTATGTGTTTATCAATAATGTATGAGATTGCCTCCTATGCTCCTTTTCTTTTATTGGGGGGGGGAGGGGGTGTGTCACGCTACGTCAAGGTCGGGAGTCAAACCCGCCACGACTGTCCATGAGGGGTTTTCCCGGGTCCCCACTTCAGGCCGGTGAGGGTGGCCAGGGGCAGCCGAAGACGTGCGTACGTGCGTGCGTGCGTGCGTGCGAGCCTGCGAGTCCACGGGGCGGGCCGCGCGCGCCGGGAGTGTTTCAGCCCGGCCCCCGGCTCACTGTGGTCGCCTCACGCCGGCCCGAGTTCGCAGCAGCGCTGGAGGCCCCGGGCCTGTGACCACAAAGAGGGAGCCGGGGGTCGGACGGGAGCGCTGCGGCGGCAGCTGAGGCCCAGACCAGGCCCCCCTCAGCCTCCCGCCTGCCCGTCTGCCCCGCCCCCGCCGGCGGCGCCGCGCCCCTCCCCCAACCGCCAGACTAGCGCGGTGCGGGGCCCGCGCGCGAAGACATGGGGGAGAAGCTGGAGCTGAGGCTGGAGTCGCTCTTGGGGACCGAGCCCGCCGTCTACCCGTGGCCGCTGCCGGTCTACGTAAGTGCCGTCCGTCCCCTCCTCCCGGACCCCCGCTCCTGTTCCCCCACGGCGCGCGCTGAGCCCACCGAGAAACGG